>NC_069506.1:40103513-40318513 GCF_027579735.1 Bombina bombina
ATATTTTTAATTAATTGTAATATGTACAAAAAAGAGTGGACTAAATATTTTTTACCCTAACCTTATAGCTGGTTGTTTACCATTGCATATAGATATTCAAGATATTTTATGTCAGAATGAAGACCAGGCTTACTATGTTAAGAGGCCCCTTGCATTGGTAGAGAGCTAACAAAGATAAATAGCCCACTTTGGTGAAATTAGCAAAACCCAACTTATGTATCTTAGGCACCTAAACACCATCTGAGTGCCTCTTCTTTGCTGCAGGCAAAAATAGCAAGCCAGCCTCAGCCAGGAGCATGTGGACATGTTGACATGTTTGCAATTCAATGCAAAGTTTCTGAAAGAGTGACTAACAGAATGTTATAAACAGTGGTAGTCTACCTATTACTTGTTCTACCTCTTTTCAAACAGTTTGTGGTTTTATTATGCTTAATTATAAAAATTTGTTCTGCTGCTTAAAAAAATTGGACCAACAGTTGTGTTAATGTAAAGTTTTAGTCTGAAGTTTATATTTATAACACTCAGTATGTAGATTTTTATTTTAAATATAGGAAAAAAATATTTGGTTTTATCCGATTAGTCGATATTGCATAAATATGTTTTTTTTCATGGTTTTACCTACTTAACTGCAAAGGGCTTCAATGCATATATATATATATATATATATATATATATATATATATATATATATATATATATACTGTATATATATATATATATATATATATATGTGTGTGTGTGTGTCTATATATATGTGTGTGTGTGTGTGTCTATATATATGTGTGTGTGTGTGTGTGTCTATATATATATGTGTTTGTAAGAGTATAAACGTCTATAAATACATATATACACATACATCTGTAGACATGTATGTATCTCTATGGTAAAGCTCTTTGACTGCCTTTTTTTTTCTAACACCTGCAACCTCATATTTTTTAGCCCTTATAACTTTTTTGTGCAATATTTTTTTTAAATAATTTTTAGTAGATGGTGTTATTATGAGTGTAACTGTACTATGTAATGTATTTCACAAAACAGTTAACCAGAGCTCTCATGTCGCACTAACCCGACAAGCGTTACCTTCAATTGCACTCAAGTGATAGCATTTACATACAGCAGGCCTAAGGCTCATTTGAGCAGTGGCTCTCTGATTCTAAGTGGCTCTGTTACAAGTGGCAGAGTTACTCACTGGGGTTAGAAACTGGAGGTGGAAACTGCAGTCCCACTAACAGGTAAACTAAATAACTAAACTTCTACACAATGCTCTCTATGTCTTTTCTGCTCACTCTGTTTGCCCTTCTCCTAAAACTCAAAAATAACAACAATCCCCACACTATCCATATCTCACCCTCCCTTCTCTCATCCCCTATGCTGTCCTCTCATGAACTACTCTGTTGCCCTAGAAACACTTCCCCCTCTAACTCTCCTGTGTCTAGTCATACGCGCTCCTACAAGTCTCACTCTCACCTTCTGTCACTCTCACTGCTACTACTGCTTGCTGCTGGTGATGTCTCTCCTAACCCTGGCCCTGCAGCAGTCACCACACTTTTACACTCTCGCTCTGTCTCCCACTGCAAAAACTCTAGGTCACGCAATACCAACAATCTCACCTACATTAACCCACAGCGCCTATTCCCTCCTTTCTCTTGTGCCCTCTGGATTGCTTGCTCCTTCTGTAACAAACTTACAACTGTCCACGACCTGTTTGTTTCCAATGCTTTCAACCTTTTAGCAATTACTGAAACCTGGCTATCTTCATCTGACACTGCTTCCATTGCTGCTCTCACACACAGTGGTTTCCACTTTAGCCACACACCTAGGCCAGGTGAAAGACATGGTGGCGGTGTTGGCATCTTACTCTCCCCCTCCTGCTCCTATCAGTACCTATCTTGATTTCCATTTCTCTCCTTTTCTTCCTTTGAAGTCCACTGCATTCGCCTGTTCTCCCGCCTCTCTCTCAGAGTGGCAGTTATCTATCGCCCCTCTGGACCAACCTTCCAATTCCTTGACAACTTTGCTGCCTGGCTTCCTTACTTTCTCTCTACAAATACACCTGCTCTAATCCTAGGGGACTTCAACATCCCCATTGACAACCCATCTGCCCCTGCTACCTCTAAACTTCTCTCACTCACTAACTCCTTCGGCCTCTCACAATCCACCCTATTCCCTACCCATCGTGATGGATACTCTATTGATCTGATATTCTCCTATCTCTGCTCTCTCTCTGATGTTGCCTGTTGCCCATTTCCCATCTCAGACCACCATCTGCTCACCTTTAATCTTAATATACAGACTAAACCTACTTCTCCCCCTCGCACCTGTAGAAATCTGCACACTGTAGACCCTCCCCAACTCTCCAACCTTATTCAAATACGCCTCCCCCACACTTCCACGATATCCTACCCTGACCTTGCTATAACCCACTATAATAATACCCTCTCCTCTGCACTTGACGCTCTCGCTCCACTCCAACTTCGCAAAGTCCCACGTCGACAGCTCCAACCCTGGCACTTCCAGCAAACACGCCACCTGCAAAAATGCTCCCACACTGCTGAACGTGCCTGGAGGAAATTCCGCTCTGAACCCGATTTCATGCACTATAAGTTCATTCTTCACTCTTACACCTCTGCCCTTCCCCTAGCTAAGCAAACCTACTTCTCTTCTCTTATATCCACTAATTTCTCAAACCCTAAAATACTTCTCCATTTTCAAATCTCTCCTCTACCCACCTGCACCACCCCCCTCATCTGCATTCAGTGCTCAAGACCTGGCTGACAACTTTTTCAATAAAACACTTACCATCCAAAGAAACATCCCAACACAAGCCTGCAATCTTCCAACTTTGCTCCCAGCCACCCCCTCTGCCACTCTCTGCACCCTCCTCCCAACCACTGAGAGTGAAGTGGCTTCCCTATTGTCTTCCTCACATCTCACTACCTGCCCACTTGAACCTATTCCTTCACATCTAATACCTTCTCTGTCTCCCACCCTCACTCCGGCTCTTACTCATATATTCAACCTATCCCTTCCTACCGGCTCATTCCCTGCCTCCTTCAAACATTCAAAGGTCACCCCCATCCTCACAAAACCCTCCCTTGACCCTAACTCTCCTGCAAACTACCGCCCCATATCATTGCTCCCGCTAGCTTAAAAAATCCTTGAAAAACTAGCTTTTGATCGCCTAACCCAGTTCCTGTCCTCCAACTCATTGCTCGACCCCCTGCAATCTGGCTTCCGTCCCCAACACTCAACTGAGACTGCCCTCACCATGGTTACTAACGACCTCCTTTCTGCTAAAAACAAAGGCTACTACTATATACTCATCTTACTTGAACTCTCTGCTGCTTTTGACACTGTTGACCATCCCCTTCTCCTACGGACTCTCAGCTCTCTTGGGTTCTGTGACACTGCCCTCTCCTAGATTCACTCTTATCTATCTAACAAATCCTTCTCCGTCTCTTTTGCTGATGACTCCTCCTCTCCATTGCCTCTGTCTGTTGGAGTACCTCAAGGCTCTGTCCTGGGTCCTCTACTCTTCTCTATTTACACTTCTTCACTGGGTAAAATCATCAACAGCTATGGCTTCAACTATCACCTCTATGCTGATGATACCCAGATCTACCTTTCCACCCCTGTACTCTCTCCTGTCAATTTTCACATCAGCGACTGCTTATCTAGCATTTCCTCCTGGATGGCCTCTCACCACGTAAAAATAAACATGTCCAAGACCGAACTACTTCTAATCCCCCCCTCTAACTCTACTCCAGTTTCTAATTTTTCCATCACTGTTGGCGGCACCACTATCTCCCCATCACCCCTTGTCCGCTGCCTCGGAGTCACACTTGACTCAAATCTGTCCTTCATTCCCCACATCCAAATGCTCTCTTCACCCTGCCGCAACCACCTACACAATATCTCCAAAATGTGTCCATTTCTGAGTGCCGAAACTACTAAACAGCTAATCCACTCCCTGGTAATTTCCCGACTTGACTACTGTAATAACTTACTATCTGGCATCCCTCTCTCCCGCCTCTCTCCCATTCAATCCATCCTAAATGCATCTGCAAGGCTAATCTACCTCTCTCGACGCTCTGTTTCTGCTGCACCTCTCTGTGAGTCCCTTCACTGGCTCCCCATTCACAGCAGAATTAAATTCAAAATTCTCATCCTGACCTACAAAGCCCTCACCAATGCTGTCCCACCCTACCTGTCCTCACTCATCAACAAATATACTCCAGCCCGCCCCCTAAGATCCAACAATGACCTGCTTCTTGCATCCTCTACCCTCACCTCCTCTCATGCTAGACTACAGGACTTCTCTCGTGCGGCACCAACCCTCTGGAACACACTTCCTTGAGCTGTCAGACTTTCCCCTAAACTCTCCTCCTTTAAACGTTCCCTAAAGACCTTTTTGTTCAGGGAAGCTTATCACCCGACTCATTAACAAATTAACTTCACTTACCCAACAGTTTATAAATAAAGAATAACTATAATAATTACTTGTAATACAAGCGAAGAACCCGACGCGTGCAAACAGCCATGATAAACCCCTTTTTTTGCTTGTGCGCAACTGTTAGTGCGCCACTCGTAATCTACCCCTAAATCAGCAGACCTAGGATTCATTACAGCAACCTGGCTTGATGGAAATGCAAGCCTAATTCTGGAAGCAGCAGCACCACCAAATTATTAAACAACCCACTGTCCAATGCAGAAAAGAAAAGGGGGGAGGTGTATCAATGTGTCAATCTTTTTTAAAACAAGCTTAAACCTCAGACTCTTTTCAGTTGGGCAAAAAAAATCATTTGAATGTGTGACTGCCAGGAATGCAACAGGCATTAAAATTCTCCCGATCTATCGCCCTCCTGGAGATGGAAAGTAATTCTTGCATGAATCAATAGAGCTGGAATCTGCATAAGTTTTAGAACACATCAATCAGTTGGCTTATACCGAGGAATTCCAATGCATGGGGGGATGATAAATCTTCACAGTTTGGATAAGACCTTCTTTCCATGATGCACTCACTGGATCTTTCCTAAGCTGTCCCTTCTGTTACCCACACACTAGACCTTGTATTAACCCCTCGGGTAAAAATCTCAAACCTAATAATAGACCAAGTCATGTGGTCTGACCACCATTCTATTAATTTCTCTATAACTAGTCACTTATACACCCCATTCTTCTGTAGAGATGACTAGTAAAAGGTGTGACCCCTCAGATACTCATGTCTAAGCTTGAGTTTACCTATATGTTAAACAGCTGTGATGATGTCAACTCTCTGGTACAACACTACAATACCAATTTGAAAAATGCCCTGGACTCCATTTCCCCAATATGCACTAGGTCCCTTACCACTCATTATAAGGCTCCGTGATTTGACAGTACCATCAGAGAGAAGCAAAAGAGAGGGTGTGCTCTTGAACGAAGATGGAGGAACAGTGGAGAATAAACTTAAACTAGTAGAACACACAAATGCTTATCAAAAGTTATCCACACAGAAAAAGTCATATTTCCTCTCTCGAGAAATCGCAAAAGCAAAAAATAGACCAGACCAGCTTTTTCGCACAGTTGAAAAACTGTGCAATCCAACTTGCCTAAACAGTGTCTCAACCTTCAATCAATCAAATTGTGAAGACCAGCTACACCTCACCTTATGTTACTCCAACTTTCAACCTGTTTTGTTTTGTCTGTCTTATGTATCCATAATTACCATGAAGCAATGTCATTGTTAGCCCTACTCATGTAACTACCCACACTTATTGAATTTAACAAATAAATAATAATAATATAATGTATACAGGTCTGGTCTGATTCACATGCCCAGTATATTTCACAGATTAGGCAGAGGGGTAGAGATGGATTTGAAAAACTGGTAGGATTAGGTAGCAGAAGATGACCTGTATCCCATGCTCACTTGGGATTTTGTTTTGTGGTAAGCTTTTTATACCCCCAAATCATATATTGTAGAACTGCCGTTGCTTTCCTGGCTCCTAAAAATGATGTATACAGCTCCTCAATTTCCTGTCTGGCTCTTCAGTGTTAAATACATTAATCAAATACAAACATCCTGTGCAGAACATGCGCTCAGTCACACACTATATGGCTACCTACCTCACTAACGTGCCTCAGTTGGGAGCTTGATGTAACTTGTGCCGGGAGGATAATATCCTGAGAAGCAGTCTGGTGCCGAATACGGAGAAGGGAATGACTGGGGGTAGAAGAGGGCACAATGTTAATATGATGACAGAGAACATCTGGATGAACCTCACATCCAATAAAGTACATGTGCGAGACAGAGAGTATATGGTACAACCAGACCGAGCCTCTAGGCTGACCTAGACAGTATAACAAACCAGTCCATAACCAATAAAAACAGGAATTCTGTTAAAATATTATCAGATGGTCATATAAAATGCTTAAAGGGACACTGAACCCTGATTCAGATAGAGCATGCAATTTTAAGAAACTTTCTAATTTACTCTTATTATCAATTTTCTTCGTTCTCTTGCTATATTTATTTGAAAAAGAAGGCATCTAAGCTTTTTTTGGTTCAGAACTCTGGACAGCACTTTTTTATTGATGGATTAATTTATCCACCAATCAGCAAGAACAACCCAGGTTGTTCGCCAAAAATGGGCCGGCATCTAAACTTACATTCTTGCATTTCAAATAAAGATACCAAGAGAATGAAGAAAATTTGATAAAAGGAGTAAATTAGAAAGTTGCTTAAAATTGCATGCTCTATCTAAATCACAAAAGAAAAAAATTTGGGTTCAGTGTCCCTTTAAAGGGACAGTCTACACAACAATTTGTATTTTTTAAAAAGATAAATAATCCCTTGATAACCCATGCCCCAGTTTTGCATAACTAACACAGTTATATTAATATACTTTTTACCTCTGTGATTACCTTGTAGCTAAGCCTCTGCAGACTGCTCCTTATCTCACTTCTTTTGACAGACTTGCATTTTATCCAATCAATGATGACTCCTAGGTAACTCCATGGGCATGAGCACAATGTTATCTACAGTATATAGCACACATGAATGCCCTCTTGTTGTGAATTTTTTTCAAAATGCATTCAGATAAGAGGCGGCCTTCAATGGCTTAGAAATGAGCATATGAGCCTACCTAGGTTTAGCTTTCAACTAAGAATACCAAAAGAACAAAGCAAATTTTATGATAAAAGTAAATAGGAAAGTTGTTTAAAATTACACGCCCTATCTAAATCATGAAAGTTTATTTTTGACTAGACTGTCCCTTTAATAATGTGTAGTACAAATCAGCCTGTCTCTACAGTTACACACCTGCTAGCACAGAGATGCAGGGTGTGTGTAGCTGTTTCTTAGTGGGCTGATTGGCTGTACTGCCCTGAAATAAATATATACAGTAGTGTAATATTTTCTAATATATTATTTTTTTACTCACCAAAGCACAAATTAATTACATAATTTAACATAAATGTATTTAATGATAATTTGTGCAATAAAAATTGAACATTTTTATCTAGCTAATTTTAGCTTAATATTGGCTAACATTTTAGCCGGGTGGTCAGTGAAAGCACACTGCAGTGCACAACTTAAAAATTAAAAAAACATATTGATGCACATATAATTTCATTTTTATTGCGCAGTTAATAATAATGTCCTAGAAAAATGGGTTACAATGTTTATAGATGATGTTTTAAAGTGAAGGTCAATTTTCATGTGAAAGTGCCCCGTTTTTAAAAAAAACTATTAAAAACAGGGGCACTTTCATTTATGAAAATTGACATAGCACCGTATTTTAAAAATACTTACCTTGTTCTTCTGAAACGCCGGATCACCGTTCTGAAACGATGCCCCGCCTGCTTCTTCCTGGTTTACTTACCCAGCAATGACGAAACCGGCTTCCTCCAATCACGGCATTGCCTCAGGCAATAATTACCCCGGGGGGGGGAAGCCGTGATTGGAGGATGTCGGAATTGTCATTGCTGACGTATGAAGAGGCTTGTAACCGAGAATTGCTTTGATAAATCCTGCTCTATGTATTGTTATTGCACGCTATTAAATATTATGTTATGTGTTTAATTCATCATAAGTTTGAGAGATTTATTTTTTCTGCTTGAAAATAAAATCTTTTCTGGGGTTTCGCTGTCTGAAAATCACAACACAAACTAATGCTGAGTAAAAAGTTTCATTGAAATCTTCCTTTTCAGATTTTAACTTGTTTATAGATTTATCACAATGTAAATATTGGAGCAGCACAATTAGAGCTCAAGGCTGGAAATCAGTGAGTTTTCTTAACCTTGGATGAAAATACCCAGCACAGTTTCCCATCAATGTTATTGTTGCCATAAAACTAAAGATGAAACAGGAAAATCACACTTCGTAGTATAAGGATCTTAGGGTGTCCTCAGTTTTACCTACCTCACCAGCATCCGCAAGTGCAGCTAATTCACTAAAGAACAGAGAGTGAGTTCACTTTAGTGAATAGAACAGCTGGTGAACCTGGAGAGTGCACTATTTAGTATTATGTACTAAGCTTCTGTTAATAATTACTACTAGATAAATGTGAGAACTTTGTGTGAATTAAAGGGACAGTACACTGTAAATTTGTTTTTCCATAAATGTATTTTAAATGACTTGTTATACCAACTGCAGAGTATAAAATATTTGAGAAATTGCATTTTCGGGTTTATTTGTGTATCTGAAGTAGCTGGTTTTGTGCTTTGAAACCCCAGCCTATTACAATGGGTTGAGCTTCAGGTAATATCAGATCTCATTATGTTATCACTTTTATGTACACAGACTTGCTTCCTTATCTTATTTTTTGTCTGGAACACCAAAGCTCCATACATAGAGAGAACAATGGAAAATTATAATGTTATTACTTAACTATCATGCCCCCCACTGAGGGTGTAATCTCTTCTGCTGGCTGTGTTTACTTAGGCTTGTCAATAGCGTATACGCCAGTATCAAAACTTTCAGTATAGGTTGGGAAACCACAAGCTAAATCAACTATTTCAGATGCTGAAATATGAGTAAAGGAGCTACTTGCAACCAATTTAATACACTCTAGCAGGTAAAAAGGATCATTGGGAATAATTTAAAGGGGAGAAAGTTTTTGGGTGAACTATCCCTTTAAAAGTGAAAGCAAATATCTAGTCCTGCAAGTTTTACAAACGTGTAACAATCATTACACATACACTGCTGCATGCTGTAAATGTGACAAGCTATATCTTACATTATTACATAGTCTATAGGAATTATTATAGCATAGCTGGAGTATTATTGAATTGTATACATAGAATTATTAATAAACACACAGAGAATGTTACCAGACACAGTATAAGCAGAGCTGTTGTATATAGTCACACAGATATAGGATAAACAGATCTGTATATAGTCACACAGATCTGTATATAGTCACACAGGATACATAGAGCTGTATATATAGTCACACAGGATACATAGAGCTGTATATAGAGTCACACAGGATACACAGAGCTGTATATAGTCACACAGATCTGTATATAGTCACACAGGATACACAGAGCTGTATATAGTCACACAGGATACACAGAGTTGTATATAGAGTCACACAGGATACACAGAGCTGTATATAGTCACACAGATCTGTATATAGTCACACAGGATACATAGAGCTGTATATATAGTCACACAGGATACATAGAGCTGTATATAGAGTTACACAGTATACGCAGAGCTGTATATAGTCACGCAGATCTGTATATAGTCACACAGATATAGGATAAACAGATCTGTATATAGTCACACAGATCTGTATATAGTCACACAGGATACATAGAGCTGTATATATAGTCACACAGGATACATAGAGCTGTATATAGAGTCACACAGGATACACAGAGCTGTATATAGTCACACAGATCTGTATATAGTCACACAGGATACACAGAGCTGTATATAGTCACACAGGATACACAGAGTTGTATATAGAGTCACACAGGATACACAGAGCTGTATATAGTCACACAGATCTGTATATAGTCACACAGGATACATAGAGCTGTATATATAGTCACACAGGATACATAGAGCTGTATATAGAGTTACACAGTATACGCAGAGCTGTATATAGTCACGCAGATCTGTATATAGTCACACAGATATAGGATAAACAGATCTGTATATAGTCACACAGATATATCGTCACACAGGATACACAGAGCTGTATATAGTCACACAGGATACATAGAGCTGTATATAAAGTCACACAGGATACATAGAGCTGTATATAGTCACACAGGATACACAGAGCTGTATATAGTCACACAGGATACATAGAGCTGTATATAGTCACACAGGATACATAGAGCTGTATATATAGTCACACAGGATACATAGAGCTGTATATAGTCACACAGGATACATAGAGCTGTATATATAGTCACACAGGATACATAGAGCTGTATATATCGTCACACAGGATACATAGAGCTGTATATATCGTCACACAGGATACATAGAGCTGTATATATTGTCACACAGGATACATAGAGCTGTATATATCGTCACACAGGATACATAGAGCTGTATATATCGTCACACAGGATACATAGCTGTATATAAAGTCACACAGAGCTGTATACAAAGTCACACAGGGTACATAGAGCTGTATATATAGTCACACAGGATACATAGAGCTGTATATAGTCACACAGGATATAGAGCTGTATATAAAGTCACACAGAGCTGTATATAGTCGTACAGGATACACAGAGCTGGGTATAGAGTCACACAGAGCTGTATATTGAGTCACACAGAGCTGTATATAGAGTCACACAGAGTTGTATATAGAGTCACACAGAGCTGTATATAGAGTCACACAGAGTTGTATATAGAGTCACACAGAGCTGTATATTGAGTCACACATAGCTGTATATAGAGTCACACAGAGCTGTATATAGAGTCACACAGAGCTGTATATTGAGTCACACATAGCTGTATATAGAGTCACACAGAGTTGTATATAGAGTCACACAGAGCTGTATATTGAGTCACACATAGCTGTATATAGAGTCACACAGAGCTGTATATTGAGTCACACATAGCTGTATATAGAGTCACACAGAGCTGTATATTGAGTCACACAGAGTTGTATATAGAGTCACACAGAGCTGTATATTGAGTCACACATAGCTGTATATAGTCACACAGAGATGTATATAGTCACACAGAGCTGTATATAGAGTCACACAGAGCTGTATATTGAGTCACACATAGCTGTATATAGTCACACATAGCTGTATATAGAGTCACACAGAGTTGTATATAGAGTCACACAGAGCTGTATATTGAGTCACACATAGCTGTATATAGAGTCACACAGAGCTGTATATTGAGTCACACATAGCTGTATATAGAGTCACACAGAGTTGTATATAGAGTCACACAGAGCTGTATATTGAGTCACACATAGCTGTATATAGAGTCACACAGAGCTGTATATAGTCACACAGAGCTGTATATAGAGTCACACAGAGCTGTATATAGAGTCACACAGAGCTGTATATTGAGTCACAAAGAGCAGTATATTGAGTCACACATAGCTGTATATTGAGTCACACATAGCTGTATATAGAGTCAGAGCTGTATATAGTCACACATAGCTGTATATAGAGTCACACAGAGTTGTATATAGAGTCACACAGAGCTGTATATAGAGTCACACAGAGCTGTATATTGAGTCACACAGAGCTGTATATTGAGTCACACATAGCTGTATATAGAGTCACACAGAGCTGTATATTGAGTCACACATAGCTGTATATAGAGTCACACAGAGTTGTATATAGAGTCACACAGAGCTGTATATTGAGTCACACATAGCTGTATATAGAGTCACACAGAGCTGTATATTGAGTCACACAGAGCTGTATATAGAGTCACACAGAGCTGTATATAGAGTCACACAGAGCTGTATATTGAGTCACAAAGAGCAGTATATAGAGTCACACAGAGCTGTATATTGAGTCACAAAGAGCAGTATATAGAGTCACACAGAGCTGTATATATAGTCACACAGAGCAGTATATAGAGTCACACAGAGCTGTATATAGAGTCACACAGAGCTGTATATAGTCACACAGAGCTGTATATAGAGTCACACAGAGCTGTATATAGTCACACATAGCTGTATATAGTCACACAGAGCTGTATATAGAGTCACACATAGCTGTATATAGAGTCACACAGAGCTGTATATAGTCACACAGAGCTGTATATAGTCACACAGGATACACAGAGCTGTATATAGAGTCACACAGGATACATAGAGCTGTATATAGTCACACAGAGCTGTATATAGAGTCACACTTTGTATTAGCTGTACCTGAGTTTCTGCTGCCAGTAACTACCAAGAGCAGTGTCTGAATGCAGAGGATGTTATAAAGTTTCTTTTTTACTTTCTCCTCCCACTTCCTAGATAAAACATCTGTCGTTTGACTCCTCTGTGCCCAGGAAAGTGTTTCCTGTTTTATTTGCATTCTCTTTAACAGAAAGAAATGGGCAGAGGTGTAATAAGAATATACTTGTGTGTTAGAGAATTCTGTTACTTACATATAACTCTGTGTTTAACCCTCACATATCAGACCAGAGCAGCAATACACTGCAGATCCTCAGCAGTGCACTGACAGTGGGCCAATCACATACAGCATATGTGCGTAGACACCAATTACTAGCTGTGTACAACTGTGGCTAGTAGCCAATCAGAAGTGTACTACCAGCGCCATTCCATTTACTTTAACCATGCTCCCAGCGCAATCTGCCTGCCTGGCTCCTCAGTGCAGAATTACCGCGTGGGAGGACTGATGTTCGATGCTTCTTATTGGCTGCATGACCGCAGATGAAAGACAGAGAGGAAGCTGAAGGTTTAGGAGTGGCCATGAAAGTATTTCAGGGGTTACTTTTGAAAGTGAAAATGTAATATGCACTTGTGAATATAATTTCTCTTTTTTTTTCAGTTTTATTTTATTAAGCAACAGAAGAAGAAAAGGATTTATTTTTTAACATTTTTCAAACTGTTCAATCCTCATCTGCTTTTGCAGTAGATTTATTATTTTAATCTTGGGACTTTTTTAGATCTCCATTCTTTTAAGATCAAGTTCTGAGTTGTTAAAATTACCATATTGATAAACTTACTCTGCTTTTCAATAACGTCCTTTAAATTAAACTGGTAGTCTTTTTTGATAATTGTTTTAAGCCCAAATAGATCTTAAACCATCATTTTTTAATTCGTGCCTCGTGGACACTGATAATCCCTTTATTACCCATTCCCCAGTTTTGTATATACAACACGGTTTTATTAATACACATTTTACCTCTGTGATTACCTTGTATCTAAGCCTCTGCAGACTGTGCCCTTATTTCAGTTCTTTTGACAGACCTGCATTTTAGCCAATCAGTGTCCTCTCACAAGTAACTCCATGGGCGTGAGCACAATGTTATCTTTATGACACAGGTGAAATAATGCCCTCTAGCTGTGAAAAACTGTCAAATGCTTTGAAAAAGAGGCAGCCTTCAATGGCTTAGAAATTAGCATATGAACCTACCTAAGTTTAGCTTTCAACTAAGAATACCAAGAGAACAAAGAGAATTTGATGATGAAAGTAAATTGGAAAGTGTTTAAAATTGCATGCCTTATCTGAATCATGAAAGTTTAAATTTGGACTAGACTGTCCCTTTAAAGAAAATTTGTGGTAAGTGAGCATCATGTCGTTTACATTTCCAATAATATGCAATTTTGTTATTCTTGGAAAATATATTGATCATAGCCGGAGATACATAAGACAAATGTATTAGACGTAATTGAGATTCCCTGCAAGCTGCAGTAACTGTATTTTTGTCTACTTTTTTAAAACTTTGAACTAAATCAGTATGGGTAATATTAACTGCTGCAATTTTGCACCATTTTTCCTTAATTTCTTCAAATTTTTCTGTCATTGGATCTAGAAGGCTTTTATACCAAGGATTAATAACACTAACCCCATGCCTGTATTGTTCAAAAATAAAATCTATCCCTTATATATTCCAATTCCACCCCTATTGATTAACTCATTTATAACAAAGGCTTCCAATTTGTAGCTATGCAAAAAATGAACAATTTTTACAACCATATTCCAACTTAAAGGGACACTGAACCCAAATTTTTTCTTTCGGGATTCAGATAGAGCATGAAATTTTAAGCAAGATTCTAATTTACTCCTATTATCAAATTTTCTTTATTCTCTTGGTATCTTTATTTGAAATGCAAGAATATAAATTTAGATGCCGGCCCATTTTTGGTGAAACACCTGGGTTGTCCTTGCTGATTGGTGGATAAATTCATCCACCAATAAAAAGTGCTGTCCAGAGTTCTGAACCAAGAAAAAAGCTTAGATGCCTTCATTTTCAAATAAAGATAGCAAGAGAACGAAGAAAAAATGATAATAGGAGTAAATTAGAAAGTTGCTTAAAATTGCATGCTCTATCTGAATCACGAAATAAAAAAATTGGGTTCAGTGTCCCTTTAAAGGGACAGTCAAGTCCAAATTAAATTTAAATTAATCTGATGATTCGGATAGGGCATGTCATTATAAACAACTTTCCAATTTACTTTTATCATCAAATTTGCTTTGTTTTCTTGGTATTCGTATTTGAAAGCTAAACCTAGGTAGGTTCATATGCTAATTTCTAGGCCTTTGAAGGCCACCTCTTATCTGAATGCATTTGACAGTTTTTCACAGCTAGACAGAGATAGTTTATTTGTGCCATACAGATAACATTGTTTTTTATTGATCATCCTTAATAAAAACAGATAAAAAATGTAAAGTACAGCAAATAAAATTGTAAATATGCACCTCACAGTCCCCTGTATTCAAATGAAATAGTCCAGTGGGTTTAGGATATCCTGAGCAGAAGAAAATATAATCCAGAGTTCATTCTCACGTGCCCTTGGTTGTTATCAGGCCTGGTCCCACAGCATAAACCACTTGGCCTGAGATGTCCTTGTCCTAAGCCCCTTACTCCCTTTCAGGATAATAGGGAGGCGTGAAATCAATCAGCAATAGCCAATCAGCTATCACGCCCTCCATACAAAGAAGTACAAAGACATGAGGGAAAACTTACCCTAGCACTGGGAAATACTGGCTGTGCATTATGTTCGTTCAGGTTACACTAAGGTAACTTGCTGTGTGTATGGGCAGGGGGTAATCAGCCAGGAAGGGCCATGCTAATGGCATCCTGTCTTGTACCAATGGGGCAGTACTCAAAGGTGGAGGAAATACACATCTGTAAAGGCAGACATCAAATGTATGTGTGAAACATCCTTAGTAAAGTAGCCTGGGGTAGTTCCAGATGGTAGGGGATACACATCTCTTTAAAAAATACATATTCATTGGAGGTCGACAAATCTTTTTACAATGTAGGAGCCAGTAAGAATATTTAGGAGCCAGGCACACTTTTATGAGCCAGACATTGGGATTTGTATACAGATATATGGAGAATAACCAAAAAAGAAGTTAGGAGCCACTGGCTTCCCAGGCTTCTGGGTTTGTCGAGCCCTAATATACATACATATACACTTATAGGGGTAATACTTTAAACCCTCTTGAAATAACACTACTTAATCTACTTTAAATATATCTAAGACAAATTATACTCACTATTCTGCTGAAGAGGATGCCTCAAAATAAAACTAGAATATAGTAATGTTTTCAGTTAATATTACATAGGAATTGACATAGTGTTAATGAATTTAATTGCAATTACTACTCAAACACATTAAGTAGTTTACAAGTGTTTTTCTATTAATTATTGATGTCTGTTTTGTTCTCAGTGGTTCTGAGGGCCAGCGATCATCCTTGTACCCTATTTCGGGCAGCTATGTAGTCATTCGTGACGCTCGGCCGTTTAATACTAAAGCAGAGGGCTGATGCAGGATATATGTATTAAAACTAAATGTACTCAGTCGTGTGCCACAGGACTAGGATGTTTCCTGCACATTAGCAGGTCTCTGCACTGCTTTTCCAGAGATAAAACTCAGCATTCAGAACACAAACAAAAGCAACTTTATTGCTACAGGAACAGTAATAGTGTTAGGATGATCATTGGATATTTTCGGACATGTTTTTTCAGTGATTAGGGGAAACGAGGTGGCCTTGAATGTCACTGAAAAATAGTTGCACCACTTATTTACATCTGCCTGGTACATAGGATTCACTTTGTACACAGTTGCTCAACGTAAGGCCCTGGGGCCACATTGTACCCCACCATTTGCATTATCGCTACTCCTGAACTTTGTATGCGTCTGAGGCAGGATATCAAATTTAGTACTCTGACCTGATAGTTCTGTTACACTTAGTGGCAAATGTGTAGCAAGGCAGAAAATTAGTAGAGATCCTATATGTATATCTGTATATTTATGTAAAAATATATCAATGTATAGCATTAAAGGGACAGTCAAGTCCAAAAAAAACTTTCATGATTTAAATAGGGAATGTAATTTTAAACAACTTTCCAATTTACTTTTATCACCAATTTTGCTTTGTTCTCTTGGTATTCTTAGTTGAAAGATAATTCTAGGAGGTTCATATGCTAATTTCTTAGACCTATAAGACTGCCTCTAATCTAAATGCATTTTGACCACTAGAGGGCATTAGTTCATGTGTTTCATAAAGATATCATTGAGCTCATGCATATGAAGTTACCCGGGAGTGCGCACTGATTGGCTAAAATGCAAGGCTGTCAAAAGAACTGAAATAAGGGGGCAGTTTGCAAAGGCTTAGATACAAGATAATCAGAGGTAAAAAGTGTATTTCTATAACAGTGTTGGTTATGTAAAACTGGGGGTAGTAAAGGGATTATCTTTCTTTTTAAACAACAAAAATTCTGGTGTTGACTGTCCCTTTAACAGAGCAAAGTCTTGTTCATTTAAAGCTGGTTTATATGGAAGTACAATAAATAAATATAGAAAAAGAGAGGAGAGAGTCAGAGTTTTAGTTAGAATTCTCTCTCACCGGTTGTCATAATATCGAGAGAGTTTTTTAATTAGAATTCTCTCACACTGATTGTCATGATTATATTATCCTGAGGTATATAGTATCAGGTTTTGTGGGTTAAGAGATTTTCTTGGGGGGTTTTTTGGTTAAAAAGAGAATCCCTTTGAATCACTGAAGTGAACACAACTCTCTCTCTCTCTATAAGGGATATTAAACAGTGCTCCTTTAGAAAAACAAAATATGTCAAATCATTGTAAACATAAAAAGAAGATTGTGTAAAAAAACTGTTTCTTGCATAAGCACTTAGAAATTCTCAGTGTAGCCCCTGCCCTTAGGGGTAATAAGGAAGCAGACATGTTGGCCACTTAGGTTACATTCTGACTGATCTGAGCATGAACAAATCTGACTCCCTGTTTTGTAGTCTATTCACTTTATAGTAAATCAGCTCAGGTTACTCCAGAAGTTTTATGACATTAGGCTAAGCTAAACCTTTCTGCAGAGGCCCCCTCGTCCTTGTAGGGCTGTGACAGGAAGTAATTGACACTACAGTGTAAAAAACGAAATAACAGGTAAAGTCCAATTTTAATGATGGATAATACATACTACAATCAAAAGCCACTGCTTAGTGCTTTTTTATTAGTTTGGTGAATATCTAAAAAGTCAAAAACTTATGGGAAAAATTATTTCTACATCTGGTGAATTATATACAAAGTACAATCAACTCGTCAGTAGAGTGATCTTTATGGGCCAAGCTGTCAACAAACTGACAGAAATCTAGTCGGGGGACAGCCCTGGGGTCATCTGAAGGTGACATGACATATCAAACAGTCGTGACTTAGGGCTAGATTTATTAAAGGCTAGGCAAACTCTGTATGTGCTTCGCCTGTAACTGTGCTCCATTTCACCCCCGGAGAAGCGCACACATGCGCCTGAATTCATAAAAAAAATGGACGTAACTTTGCGCAGGCAAGCTGGGGAGTAATAATGATAAATTTTGCCTGTCGGAAAAAGCATTTGCTCCCTATTTATTATAGTACATCCCTATAAATATTTACGCCACCATGTTTTGATTATTAAAAAAGCGTTTTTTTAGGTAACTATTTAGCTTATATTTATATTATATAATGTTTCTGTGCTGTTTTTGCCATATGTTGATGATTGCAAAAATAAATATATTGATATATATATATATATATATAAAACTGTTGGTACCCATACGCACCTGTGGAAACGCAAATTTCTGGCAATAACAGTCTCTTCTTGTCGCTGAGCCTTTGAAAACTGGGCGTATTTGTAGGTCGGGCTGTTAAATTACGCCTATTACTAATGTATATTGTTGCACTCGGGAGCAACGCCCATGCGCCTAGGCGAATGCAAGCGGAGTGCAAAGAAGTTTCTTTCAGATTTGCGCAATTATAGGCACAGAGTGCTTTGATGAATATGACGATCAGTTTGTATGCGCTATTGTAATGTATTACATCCTGAAGACATTTTATATAACAGACAAGTCATGTTTGGTATCAAAATAATTAAAATTGTTCTATGATGTGAGTAACAGTATCAGGCTAAAGAGCTGGTTTAGCATTCCTTAGTGGTAGAAGCAGAGATAGTTTAGTGTGGGTGGCATTAAAGGGGAGTTTGGGGGCATTTTCTGGTAGAGACTGTTTTGTTAACTCTTGCAACCACTAAACTGACTTGTCTGAAGTGGCTTCGCTGTGTCAATCTGATTAAAAGTGGTTAGCTCTTTACGTCACAAACTCGTGACTGTTGCAGAGTTGGTTAACACTTCTGGTGACACCAGTCCTTTGGAAAAAAATGTGGCTGCTCATGTAAACATATGGATACTTCTGATGTCTTAGATTATGTATTTAAACCGCACGCCCCTGGTTTATTGTTCTCTCTTGCAGATGTTCTATCTCAATTGTCTATTACTGAGACAATTTAAAAATACATATTAAAAAAGGACACTAAAACCATTTTTTCCTTCAAGATTCAGATAGAGCATGCAACTTTCTAATTTACTCCTATTATCAATATTTCTTTGTTCTCTTGCTATCTTTATTTAAAAAGCAGGAATGTGATGCATAGGAGCCAGTCCATTTTTGGTTGAAAACCTGGGTAATGCTTGCTTATTGGTGACTAAATGTCAGGCACCAATAGGCAAGCGCTATCAGTGGTGCTGAACCTAAAATGGGCTGGCTGCCAAGATTTTCATTCCTGCTTTTTAAATAAAGATAGCAAGAGAAGAAAGAAAAATTGTTAATAGGAGAAAATCTGAATTATGAAAGAAAGAAAATGTGTGTTTAGTATACCTTTAAAAGGGACACTGAACCCAAATATTTTCTTTCACGATTCAGATAGAGCATGTAATTTTAAGCAACTTTCTAAATTACTCCTATTATCAAATTGTCTTCATTCTCTTGGTAACTTTATTTGAAAAGCAATAATGTAAGTTTAGAAGCCGGCCCATTTTTGGTGAACAACCTCGTTGTTCTTGCTGATTGGTAGATAAATTCACCCACCAATAAACAAGTGCTGTCCAGAGTTCTAAACCAAAAATTGCCTGGCTCCTTAGCTTAGATGCCTTCTTTTTCAAATAAAGTTAGCAAGAGAACAAAGAAAAATTGATAATAGGAGTAAATTAGAAAGTTGCTTAAAATTGCCTGCTCTATCTGAATCATAAAAGAAAAAATTTGGGTTCAGTGTCCCTTTAACTTTTTCTTGACATTACATAAACGTAACATTTTATTGTTGCGTCTGTGTTTAGCATACAGACATAATGTATAAATATATAAAAAAAATAAACATAAGAATTTAAGGTTCAGCTCCCTCATATAAAAACACAACCAGCTAAAGTTTAAGGAAGGGGCTATGGCTCTGAAATATACATTTTGTAATATTTTCTGATATACAAAGCCAGTAAATGCTTAATATTAACCTTGTATATATTTACACGTATAAACTGAAATACAGAACAGGTCTCAGACTAATCCTTTTAAATACAATCATTTAAAACAAAGCCGGGAGGGTCAATTAAACATGTTTGTACACAGCGGGTATCGAATATCAACTGCTCACTGGCACAGGGAACAAAAAACAAATACAGAAAAAAGGACTAGCCATTTTGAAAGTGATATTAAACTAAAAAAAAAATGATATCATGCCTATGAAAGAAAACTATTTAAAGGGAATTTATGCACTAGATTTTTCTTTGCATAAATGTTTTGTAAATGATCTATTTATAGAGCCTATACAGCTTTTTTTTTTTTTCTTTTTTAAAGTATAGTTTTGCTTATTTTTAAATAACATTGCGCTGATTTTCAGACTCATAACCAAGCCCCAAAGTTTTAGATGCATACTGATGTATACCTACTCCAGCTTGCTCCTGTTTGTGTAAAGGGTCTTTTCATATGCAGTAGAAGGGGGAGGGGGGAGTGTCTGCTTTTTTGCTATAATACCACTTTCAGTGGGTGTTCCAGGTAACCTTTTTAACAGTGCTAAAATGGGAGCTTCTAAGTAAGAATTTAATTTTTTTTTACTGGATTTTTAGATCAGTATATGTGCATTTTCTTTATAGTAGTGTCTATTACATGCAGTTATATGAAAATTGGTGTATACTGTCCCTTTAAATGTGTGGTGAGTGAGCCAGTAAAAGCATTTATAGATAGATATACATAAGATAACAAAAACAAATGTGAGGAGCCAGAAGTAATTTGAGGAGCCGGGTAAAAGAGGATACAGCACTTTAAGGGACAATATACTCAGGAAAGCAGTTAAGTGTTCATTGCATTCAAAGCAGTTGCAGAAACTTCCCTTTACTTCTGTCCGTTGTTTTCATAGCTGTTCTATAGCCAATATTGCAGTGTTGAAAATTTCAGTATAGGTGACTGTTTCAACAGGTAAAAGCAGCTATTTGAGATAAAAAAGATAAAGGTAAAGGAGCTATTTGTAAACAATTTAATACACCCCAGCAGGTAAAATGGGTCATAAGGAAGACATTAAAAGGGGAGAAAAATTTACAGTACACTGTCCCTTTAACTGAATCCCACTCATATAAAAGCCCAACACTAACAGTTACTAAAGAAAACAAATAACCCAAAACCATAACTCAAAGAGGTTTTAATTGCGCCATTTTGGTGGAGAACAAGACCACCGTATCCGGGTGAATAAGCCCAGGCAGACCACTGTATCCGGGTGAATGAGCCCAGGCAGACCACCATATCCAGGTGAATGAGCCCAGGCAGAAAACCTGTATGGCAGAGAAACCAGATTTCTGTTTGTAATTCAGTTCAAGAAAGTTTTATAAACAGCCCATAAAGGATTATTTATTATTTCTTGTAATATATCGGCCTCAGGATCACTGCATCTCAGTACAGGCTATACGTCCTGAATAACATACAAACTGATAATAATCTAACAGAGTTGTATCGTGTTATATAACCTCAATACTTATATAAGTATGCTGCTCACCTGTAAAAAAAAAAACACATTGCATCAAATAATCCTGAGCTCTGTACAACACAACACAAAAGGTGCAGTTTCCACACCTTGTAATGTTTTCTATTATGTGGCTTTCCCATAAACCTTTGTATACGTTTTCCATGTTCCTTTATTTTATGTTCAAAAAAATATCTTCCTTCTGGTAGGTTTGTTATTTCCACTTTATCACTGGAATTCGCTGCTATTGGTTTGTTCTAGTACTATGAGCAAAGTTGCAGTAAACAGTTCTTAGACAACTTATTCCACACTGGGAATAAACAAGACATATTGCACCTCTGAAACAATAGGAGGGGGGGAAATGTAATTTGTAGTTCGGAGAACTCTGTCTCGCCGCTTATGGTAAAACCCTCAGACCCATCAGTCTTCTTCATCTGAACTATCCGACCCCTCATCTTTTGCCACTTTCCAGTTGGTCCGTTTATTTTTCCTTTCTTGTATCTCCGCTTCCTTCTTAGATTTGGATCTGTGGTGCTGTTTCTTACGCGATCTTTTTGTGCGTCTGCTCCTGCGTTCCTCCATCTCACTGTCTTCCGAGCTACTCGTCTCATCACTGGACGATCTGCTCTCCTGCCCAGATGATGACGGTTGTTTCCTTGCAACCTTTTTACGAGTCTTTTTCTTGTGTTTGGATTTTTTGGGCTTGTCCATGCTGTCATCTGAGCTGTCACTGTCACTTGACGTCTCAGTAGATTCCACCTGTTCCTTCTTTCGTTTCTTCAGCTTTTTGTGTGAGCGTTTCTTTTGTTTCTTCTTGTGCGTTTTCTTTGATCTTTTTCTTTTGTGGGACCCTTGCTCTGTTTGCGTCCCACGCTTTTCTTGGCCATTGACATTCCTTCTGCGGCTTTTACTTTCCCTGTCACTGAAATATAACAAAATTAGAAAAATTGAACAATGTTATCCTGCATTTCCCAAACAAACATTTCCCAAAACAACAGAAAAGGGCATAGCTATTTGCACTGAAAGGGACAGTCTAGTCCAAAATAAACTTTCATAATTAAGATAGGTCATGTAATTTTAAACAACTTTCCAATTTACTTTATCACCAATTTTGCTATGTCCTCTTGGTATTCTTAGTTGAAAGCTAAACCTAGGAGGTTCATGTGTTAATTTCTTAGACCTTGAAGGCTGCCTCTTATATGAATGCATTTTGACTGTTTTTCACCACTAGAGGGTGTTAGTTCATGTGTGTCATATAGATAACATTGTGCTCACGCACGTAGAGTTACCTAGAAGTTAGCACTGATTGGCTAAAATGCAAGTCTGTCAAAAGAACTGAAATAAGGGGCAGTTTGCAGAGGCTTAGATACAAGGTAATCACAGAGGTAAAAAACAGAATTTATGCTTACCTGATAAATTACTTTCTCCAACGGTGTGTCCGGTCCACGGCGTCATCCATTACTTGTGGGAAATATTCTCCCCCACAGGGAAAGGCAAGGAGAGCACACAGCAAGAGCTGTCCATATAGCTCCCCCTCTGGCTCCCCCCCCCCAGTCATTCGACCGACGGTTAGGAGAAAAAGGAGAAACTATAGGGTGCCGTGGTGACTGTAGTGTATAAAGAAAAAAAATTTCAACATGATTAGGAAACCAGGGCGGGCCGTGGACCGGACACACCGTTGGAGAAAGTAATTTATCAGTTAAGCATAAATTCTGTTTTCTCCAACATTGGTGTGCCCGGTCCACGGCGTCATCCATTACTTGTGGGAACCAATACCAAAGCTTTAGGACACGGATGAAGGGAGGGAGCAAATCAGGTTACCTAAATGGAAGGCACCACGGCTTGCAAAACCTTTCTCCCAAAAATAGCCTCCGAAGAAGCATAAGTATCAAATTTGTAGAATTTGGCAAAAGTGTGCAGAGGACCAAGTCGCTGCCTTACATATCTGATCAACAGAAGCCTCGTTCTTGTAGGCCCAAGTGGAAGCCACAGCCCTAGTAGAGTGAGCTGTGATTCGGTCAGGAGGTTGCCGTCCGGCAGTCTCATAAGCCAATCGGATAATGCTTTTCAGCCAGAGAGAGAGGTAGCAGTAGCTTTTTGACCTCTCCTCTTACCAGAGTAAACGACAAACAAAGATGAGGTTTGTCTAAAATCTTTTGTTGCTTCTAAGTAGAACTTTAAAGCACGAACAACATCTAAATTGTGTAATAAACGTTCCTTCTTTAAAACTGGATTCGGACACAGAGAAGGAACAACTATTTCCTGGTTAATATTCTTGTCGGAAAAAACTTTTGGAATAAAACCAGGCTTAGTACGCAAAACAACCTTATCTGAATGGAAAACCAGATAGGGTGGATTACATTGCAAAGCAGATAATTCAGAAACTCTTCTAGCAGAAGAAATAGCAACCAAAAACAGAACTTTCCAAGATAATAACTTAATATCTATGGAATGTAAAGGTTCAAACGGAACCCCTTGAAGAACTGAAAGAACTAAATTTAGACTCCAAGGAGGAGTCATGGGTCTGTAAACAGGCTTGATTCTAACCAAAGCCTGAACAAAAGCTTGTACATCTGTCACAGCTGCCAGTCGTTTGTGTAACAAGACAGATAAAGCAGAAATCTGTCCTTTTAGAGAACTAGCTGACAACCCTTTATCCAAACCTTGGAGAAAGGAGAGAATCTTTGGAATTGTAATCTTACTCCAGGAGAATCCCTTGGATTCACACCAGCAGATATATTTTTTCCATATTTTATGGTAAATCTTTCTAGTCACAGGTTTTCTGGCTTGGACCAGAGTATCTATCACAGAATTTGAAAACCCACGCTTGGATAAAATCAAGCGTTCAATTTCCAAGCAGTCAGCTGCAGAGAAACTAGATTTGGATGTTCGAATGGACCTTGTACTAGAAGATCCTGTCTCAAAGGTAGCTTCCATGGTGGAGCCGATGACATATTCACCAGGTCTGCATACCAAGTCCTGCGTGGCCACGCAGGAGCTATCAGAATCACCGAGGCCTTCTCCTGTTTGATCCTGGCTATGAGCCTGGGAAGGAGAGGAAACGGTGGAAACACATACGCTAGGTTGAACTACCAAGGCGCCACTAATGCATCCACTAGAGTCGCCTTGGGATCCCTGGATCTGGACCCGTAGCAAGGAATCTTGAAGTTCTGACGGGACGCCATTAGATCCATGTCTGGAATGCCCCATAATTGGGTTAACTGAGCAAAGACCTCCGGGTGCAGTTCCCACTCCCCCGGATGGAAAGTCTGACGACTCAAATAGTCCGCTTCCCAGTTGTCTACTCCTGGGACGTGAATAGCAGATAGATGGCAGGAGTGATTCTCTGCCCATTGGATAATCTTGGTTACTTCCTTCATCGCTAGGGAACTCTTTGTTCCCCCCTGATGATTGATGTACGCAACAGTCGTTATGTTGTCCAACTGAAATCTTATGAACCTGGCTTCTGCTAGCTGAGGCCAAGCCAGGAGCGCATAGAATATTGCTCTTAGTTCCAAAATGTTTATCGGGAGAAGCGACTCTTCCCGAGACCATAGGCCCTGAGATTTCAGGGAGTCCTAGACCGCGCCCCACCCCAAGAGGCTGGCGTCGGTCGTGACGATGACCCACTCCGGTCTGCGGAAACTCATTCCCTGAGACAGGTGATCCTGGGTCAACCACCAGAGAAGTGAGTCCCTGGTTACCTGGTCTACTTGAATTTGGGGAGACAAGTCTGTATAGTCCCCATTCCACTGATTGAGCATGCACAGCTGTAATGGTCTTAGATGAATTCGAGCAAAAGGAACCACGTCCATTGCTGCGACCATTAGTCCTATTACTTCCATGCACTGAGCTATGGAGGGTTGAGGAACAGAATGAAGAACTCGACAAACGTTTAGAAGCTTTAGCTTTCTGACTTCTGTCAGGAAGATCTTCATTTCCACAGAATCTATTATTGTTCCCAGAAAAGGAACCCTTGTGGACGGTGACAGTGAACTCTTTTCTATGTTCACCTTCCACCCGTGAGATCTGAGAAAAGCCAACACAATGTCTGTGTGGGCCCTTGCTTTGGAAAGAGACGACGCTTGGATTAGGATGTCGTCTAGATAAGGTGCTACATCGATGCCCCTCGGCCTTAGGACCGCTAGAAGGGACCCTAGCACCTTTGTGAAAATTCTGGGAGCGGTGGCTAAACCGAATGGAAGAGCCACGAACTGGTAATGTTTGTCCAGAAAGGCGAACCTCAGGAACTGATGATGAGTTTTGTGGATTGGAATATGCAGATACGCATCCTTTAGATCCACGGTAGTCAAATATTGACCCTGCTGGATTGTTGGCAAGATTGTCCGAATGGTTTCCATTTTGAAGGATGGAACTCCGAGGAACTTGTTTAATATCTTTAAATCCAGAATTGGCCTGAAAGTTCCCTCTTTTTTGGGAACCACAAACAGGTTTGAGTAAAAACCTAGACCTTGTTCCCCGGAGGGGACTGGGTTTATCACTCCCATCTTTGATAGGTCTCTTACACAATGTAAGAATGCCCGTTTCTTTATCTGGTCTGAATATAAGCGAGACAGGTGGAACCTTCCCCTTGGAGGAAGTCCCTTGAACTCTAGCAGGTATCCCTTGGAGACTATCTCTAGTGCCCAGGGATCCGGAACATCTCTTGCCCAAGCCTGAGCGAAGAGAGATAGTCTGCCCCCTACCAGATCCGGTCCCGGATCGGGGGCTACCCCTTCATGCTGTCTTGGAAGCAGCAGCAGGTTTCTTGGTCTGTTTACCCTTGTTCCAGCCTTGCATGGGCTTCTAAGCGGGTTTGGGCTGGGCCGCGTTACCTTCTTGTCTAGCGGCAGTGGAGTTATTAGCCGGTCCGTTCCTGAAATTGCGAAAGGAACGAAAATTAGACTTGTTCTTAGCCTTAAAAGGCCTATCCTGTGGGAGGGCATGGCCCTTACCCCCAGTGATGTCTGAAATAATTTCCTTCAATTCCGGCCCAAAAAGGGTCTTACCCTTGAAAGGAATATTAAGTAACTTAGTCTTGGACGACACATCTGCCGACCAGGATTTTATCCAAAGCGCCCTCCGCGCTACTATAGCAAAACCTGAGTTTTTCGCCACCAATTTCGTTATTTGAAAGGCGGCATCCAATATAAAGGAATTAGCTAATTTTAATGTGTGAATTCTGTCTATGACTTCTTCATAGGAAGTCTCTTTCTGGAGCGACCTTTCTAGTTCCTCGAACCAAAAGGACGCCGCTGAAGTGACAGTAATAACACACAAAGCTGGTTGAAGGATGAACCCTTGCTGAACAAAAATCTTTTTACGCAATCCTTCCAATTTTTTATCCATAGGATCTTTGAAAGCGCAGCTGTCCTCTATAGGAATAGTGGTGCGCTTCGCTAGTGTTGAAACAGCTCCCTCAACCTTCGGGACCGTCTGCCATGCGTCCCTTCTAGGGTCTACTATGGGAAACATTTTCTTAAATATAGGAGGTGGGGCAAAGGGTACACCTGGCTTCTCCCACTCCTTTTCCACTATGTTCGCTACCCTTTTGGGTATTGGAAAAGCGTTGTCGTGCACTGGGACCTCTAAAAATTTGTCCAATTTGCACAACTTCTCTGGTACTACCATAGAATAACAGTCATCCAGAGTAGCTAATACCTCCTTTAGCGAAGCGCGGAGATGTTCTAGCTTAAACTTAAATGCTACTATATCAGGTTCTGCCTGTTGAGAAATCTTTCCTGAGTCTGAAATTTCACCCTCAGACAGCCCTTCCCTCACAGCCAATTCCGATTGATGTGAGGGTAAAATAGATAAAGCATCGTCAGCGTCTGATTGTTCATCCCTTTTATCTGTATTTAAAGCTGAACAATCACGCTTTCTCTGAAATTCTGGCAGTTTGGATAAAAGATTTGCTATAGAATTATCCACTACTGCTGTTAATTGTTGCATAGAAATAAGCACTGGCGCGCTAGGTGTCGCCTGCGCGGGCAAAGCTGGTGTAGACGCAGAAGGAGAGGATGTAGAACTATCCCCACTACATTCATTAGATAAATCATCTTGGGCAACATTATGAAATGTAACAGAGCTGTCCTCATTTTGTTTGGACGCTATGGCACAATTATCACAAACACTTGAAGGGGGAACCACATTTGTCTCTACACACACAGAACATAGGTTATCTGATGGCACAGACATGTTAAACAGATTTAGGCAGGCAAACAATGCAATAAAAACGATTTTAAACAAAAACGTTACTGTCTCTTTAAATAATAAAATGACACACTTTAAACCGGAGCTAATTGTTGGATTTAACTGTTTTTATACACCACAATCCCTGCTACAGCATTGCTGCAGCTTTTACCTTTCTTAGGGGTCAATCATCCACAGAAATAAGCCTTCTGGAGTCACTTTCTGAGCCACAGGACCCTCTCACATGGAACTGCATGCACTGCCTTGAAATTAACTGAAGTGCCAAAATGAGGCCTCCTCCCTCAGTTCACTAGAGTGAAGGGGCCTTCCTGACTAGATTTAGGTGTCTAAAGCAAGCCAGATCAATAAAAAAACGTCTCCAAGTGTATATGAGCTTATAAAACATTTCAATTGCCATCATATTGTAATAAAAAACAATCGATTTGGACCCTGACAGTGTCTACCAGCATAAAAATCAAAAAGGGGGAGCCTGTTATCTTTTTTGCTGAGGTGAAAGAAAAATGGCTTACCGTTTTCCCTGAGGGGAAAAATGACTCAACTAGCATTAGCCTGTGTTGTTAGAAGGAGACTAGTCATACCTGAAGCAGATAAGTCTGCAAACTGTTACCCCCAACTGAAGTTCTCTGGTTTCAACAGTCCTGCGTGGTAACAGAATGGATTTTAGTTACTTGTGCTAAAATCATAGCCCTCTTAAACAGAAATCTTCATCACTTTTCTGTTGTAGAGTAAATAGTACAAGCCAGCACTATTTTAAAATAACAAACTCTTGATAGAAGAATAAAAAACTACAACTAACACCACAAACTCCTCACCATCCCCGTGGAGATGCTACTTGTTCAGAGCGGCAAGGAGAATGACTGGAGGGCGGAGCCAGAGGGGGAGCTATATGGACAGCTCTTGCTGTGTGCTCTCCTTGCCTTTCCCTGTGGGGGAGAATATTTCCCACAAGTAATGGATGACGCCGTGGACCGGACACACCAATGTTGGAGAAAGTGTATTACTATAACTGTGTTGGTTATGCAAAACTGGAGAATGGGTAATAAAGTGTAGACTGTCCCTTTAAAATTACAAAATCAATTCCTACATGTTCAGAGCAACAGCACATAAGTATCAGCAATCTATTTAGGAAAAAAGTCAAGTGTATTAGGCTTTCCCCCTTACTCTGTAAGTACCATACCACAAAACAACTGAAAAAATAGGTGGAAGCTAGATAATGCCTAGTACTGAGGAAGAGTAGTCTGCAAGACACAGTTGGAAACAGTGCACTGAATTGGTAACATTTTTTGAAAACATAAAGGGAACTGTTTTAAAGGGACACTCAGGTTAAATTAAATTTTCATGATTCAGATACAGCATGTAATTTTAAACAACTTTCCAATGTACTTCCATTAAAAATAATGTGCACAGTCTTTTATATTTACAATTTTTGAGTCACCAGATCCTACTGAGCATGTGCAAGAATTCACAGGCTATACGTATATGCATTTGTGATTGGCTGATTGATATCACATGGTACAAGGGGAGTGGAAATATACATAACTTTGAAATTTGTTTTTTAAAAATCTACTACTCATTTGAAGTTCAGACTAAGTGCTATCACATAGTCTTGTTATCTTGCATTTGTTGATTATGCAAATCTAATGTGTTGACTGGTCCTTTAAAGAGTGAACTGCTGCCATCTTGTGCACAAGTTAAACTGCTGACATATCGTGCCCCACACGTGCACACTCTGGAGTCTACCTACTACGGAACCCCAGAGTGGCCACACAATATTTTTTTTTATAAATCTTTACTAAAATGTGAACACAATTTACTAAATCAAGTGCACAATGTATGGCCACACCGAGGCTCTATAGGAAACATGTCACAAGCTATGGAATCACACCCTACACTTATTGCTGACCAGTTGCAGTCACTAAAATGGCTTTGTTTGTCACATGTGATGCAATTTATCATTTATGAGTGAATTACAGTGCGCTGTATTTGATCAACTAAACAAGCATTAAAGTAACAAATTATTTTCCCTATTCATTTTTGTAAAGTATCATTATCACAAGTCTGAAAGGCACACAGCTGGGTATATTATAAGCAATCTTTCCAGTCTGAAAGACCTACATGTGGCCGTAAATTGTGCGCACAAGCTACTTTAATGTGTGCATGAGTTACTAAAACATGCGCTCAAGTTACTAAAACGTGCGCACAAGTTACTAAAACGTGTGCACAACTTACTTTAATGTGAGCAGGATTTACTATAATGTGAGCAGGATTTGAGTATCACCAGTCAGTACAAGATACAACTCACAAACGTCCTACACTGAAAGATGTTGAACAAACAGACACACTAAGATAAACACAATGAGCTACAGGCCCTTGTTTTATTTGCTCCCAGCTTATCAGACTGAGTAACATAATGAGACTGTTTGTGCGTAGTTTCTTCTTATCAGCAAATACAAAAACTCCCTCAGACAGACACAGAAGAAAATAGTACATTTCCCTTTCATGACTAGGGAAAAAAATCATTTTAAAATGAAGGTTACATAAAATAACTTCAAACAAAACCAGAATGTATTTAGAAAAAAAATAAAGATAACATTAAATAATACATACAGAAAATACACAGGAAAACAAGAACTAACCTGTCCGTTTCAAATTCCTCAGGATACAGTTCCTTATAGCCACTGTGTCCCCATCTGTAATGAGAATTAAAGTTGCAGGAAATTATTTTTTTTTGCAGAAAATCCTGTTAGTCCCTCTGTTAACCCTAAATACAATAATGTGGCCCCTCACGTGTTGTAAAGACAGATGGACGGCCGGCAAAATCTTTGAATTGCGATGTGGTGGGTGTCACCGTCACAAAAGACAATATCTGCACCCACAACACTGCAACCACAATACTGTTGTAAAAGTGTGCACGAAAACACTTATTTTAAAACAGTTATGCCCTTTTTATACCCTTGAAGATGCCCATACAAAATGAACCAATTTTTATGCCCTTGAAGATGCCCAGGCTTTTTTTAATATTTTCTCTCTTAAATACATTTTAAATAGTATTATGTGAACTTGCTGAGCCTGATACCACCATAGCCACAATACAACTGTGGGAGTTGTCTCTATTAACCAGTAAGCATTAATACAGCAGTATAGGTAGTGCACAAACATGCTTTACCCGCTACTATGAATTTGTTTAAATAATAAAGTTTAGTAAAATTTATTATGAAAAACTATAAAATATTTGGTTGCCGATCATTTTTAATGTATAAACAACATCCCCGTAATTTAGTTTTCAGTATAGTGCAAAAGAGATGTGCACATTCCTGGGCCTACCTGAGTATGCTCTCATAAAAAGGCACCAAGTCTTAACAAAGGAGACCAAAAGAAAGAGGTACATTTGATAACAAGTAAACTGCTAACGGAATTATGACAGCTTCATTTTGACTCCCATGCCTAATTCAGGAGATGTGTGCTCGTATTGTTTAAAGGGACACTCAAGTCAGAATAAACTTTTATGATTCAGAAAGAGCAGCCGTTTTAAGACACTTTCCAATTTACTTCCATTATCAAATATTGCACAGTCTTCCCCCCCCCAATTTTGATTATTGTTTTTCCAAGATCAATTCCACAATAAATTTAACATAAATATCTCATAACACAAACCAAAGCTTGATCCATAACTGGCTCTCTTTACCACCGGTTATCTAATAAAAATCATTTTACATCTTACATTTTAGACATAGTGTCCAGGAAGATCCATCTCTTAACCTTTAATTATGTATCCAAGTCCCTTCTGCCATTGACTAAACATACATTTCTCAAAATCTATATGTGAAGAACACAAACTAATTAACCCATAAAACATATAATACCTACTGCATACAACCCTATGCTCCTAACCTAAATGTATTAATGAAGATGATACTTAATAGGGCTTTGAATATTTTGCCTTTCGGTCATAGTAATTTGCCTTTCATTCAAAATCTTCACATACGACGTCTCTTAATATGAGCCAAGGCACAATCTGTATCTGGGTGTCTTTGCATCTGGTTATATTTTACCATAATCATGTTGCATCCTACACCTAGTGCCCAGGTAAGTCAGTCTCTTTGACGTTTAATTATACCTTTCAAATATACATAGATACATCTGCCCTTAGCCTAAGAAATTCTCAAAACCCGGACCTAGGGGACATGCAAAATTGACCCACAAATCACCCAATGTAAACTGGCTGAAATCCTTTGCACCCTACTATAAGGGCTAAATTTATCAACGCTGAGGCGTACAGGGGCGCGTATACGCACCTCTGTACGCCTCAGCTCGCCTGTGTCGGGGCGAAATTACCCGCAGGTAATTAACATTGCACACGAACGCAATTTTGCGCTCGCGTGCAATCCCGCCCCCTGCCCGCGCACAGCCAATCACTAGCGGGCAGGAGCTGTCAATCTCCTCGGTCGGACTCGACCAAGGAGATTTCATTTCGCCACAATAGAGGTGGCGAAGATGTTAGGGAAGCAGCGGTCTGGTGACCGCTGCGAGCAAGTTCTTGTGAGAACTTGCTGCCGCAGGGGCTTTATAAATCTAGCCCTAAAGTATGTCACTGAGAGTGGCGCTTGTTGGTGTTTAAAATATTTAGCTTTTTAATCCAGAGTTGTCCAGTGTACTCCACCTAATCATTTACCTTGTTTTTCTTTTATTAATGGAGTATTGAGCACCTTTTGTTGCTCTGGGACCATGACATATTATTATGTCATTTAAATATTTGATTGATTCTCTCTATTTGTACCTTAAAGGGACATGAAAGCCAATTTTTTTCTTTTGTGATTTAGAAAGAGCATGTCATTTTAAACAACTTTCTAATTTACTTCTATTATCTAATTTGCTTCATTCTCTTGATATCACTTGCTGAAAAAGCATATCTAGATATGCTCAGTAGCTGCTGATTGGTTTCTGCACCTAGAGGCCTTGTGCGATTGGCTCACACATGTGCACTGCTATTTCTTCAACAAAGGATATCTAAAGAATTGAGCAAATTAAATAATAGAAGTAAATTGGAAAGTTGTTTAAAATTGCATGCCCTATCTGAATCATGAAAGTTTAATTTTAACTAGACTGTCCCTTTAAGCCTTCTTTGCTCTCTCAACTCCCCTCCTTTATCTATAGGAACCAAACACAAACAAAAGCTAGGAAATCTGCCTGTTAGCAGCGCCATACTAAAATAATCAGATTATCTGTTTCTGTAGTGCATCAGGAAAAATATATTATCACCTTCAGCCATTTCTGAAAAAACCTGCTGATCTTTTTTTCCTGAGGTAAGGTAATCTCATACTGCTCCATATGAATCTGTAAAAGAATTTTGTTGTTGAATTCCTTCATAGACAGGCTATTTCCTGCTTTCCAGGACCTCAACAGCAAATTACGTCCAGTTAATACTACTGTATTTTTTAAAGCTATATTTTCCCCGACTTGACCCCTATCCTGCAGAAAAAAAGACCTGTTTGGCATCCAACCTAGTTTTCCTCACAAGAAATCTGTTTAGCTAATAATTTACTCTATTCCAGAATTTTTGAATTTTCGGGCACGACCATATACAATGGTTAAGGTCTGCCTTCTGGAATCTGCATCTATAGCAACTATATTCCTCTCGCTTTGACCACCTAGACAAGTCTGCAGGTGTAATATATGCTTATATAGTAGTTTCATGTGCGATTCTCTCCAGACAATATTCCCTGATGTTATGAACATCGTCTGGATTCTCTGCTGTAGATCCTCAAAGGAGATCTCAGCAAAATCTCTCAGCCATTTTAATTGTATCTTTTCTAAGTTATCTTTACCTGCCCTTATCCTCGGAGGGTTATACCATATTGAAATTGGGTTTATCGCTACGTGGTGCTTCCCTGTCAGTTGTCCATAATAATTGCCAATTTGTAGGTATGCATAAAACTCTTTGTAAGGCAGGGAGAATTCCAGTGAGAACACAGCAAATGTTTTAATTGCCTTTAATTCTTTGTCCTCTAATTGGTGAAGAAATATTAAGCCTTTTTGTGCCCATCTCTTAAATATAATATATGTTGAGCCTGGAGGAAAATTGCACAGTCTTTTTATATCCCACCGAGCATGTGCACAAGCTCACAGGGTATACATATACTATTCTTTGATTGGCTGATGTCTGTCACACGATACAGGGTCAGGAAAATGGGAGGAAAAAAAAATTTGTAAGAAAAAAAAAATCTGCTTATTTGAAATTAAGAGTAGGTGTTATTGCATTGTCTTTTTATTATGCACTTGTAAATTGGGGAGGTGAGAACACCCCCTCTCTTTCATATAAGTGTAGGGAAAGTGCTCACGTAACCGTTTTCTGCAATCTGTAAAATACAGTACTGAATACCCCTCTTTCATATAAGTGTAGGGAAAGTGCTCACGTAACCGTTTTCTACCGTCTGTAAAATACAGTACTGAATACCTCTCTTTCATATAAGTGTAGGGACAGTGCTCACGTAACCGTTTTCTACCGTCTGTAAAATACAGTACTGAATACCTCTCTTTCATATAAGTGTAGGGACAGTGCTCACGTAACCGTTTTCTACCGTCTGTAAAATACAGTACTGAATACCTCTCTTTCATATAAGTGTAGGGAAAGTGCTCACGTAACCGTTTTCTACAGTCTGTAAAATACAGTACTGAATACCCCTCTTTCATATAAGTGTAGGGAAAGTGCTCACGTAACCATTTTCTACAGTCTGTAAAATACAGTACTGAATACCTCTCTTTCATATAAGTGTAGGGACAGTGCTCACGTAACCGTTTTCTACAATCTGTAAAATACAGTACTGAATACCCCTCTTTCATATAAGTGTAGGGACAGTGCTCACGTAACCGTTTTCTACAGTCTGTAAAATACAGTACTGAATACCCCTCTTTCATACAAGTGTAGGGAAAGTGCTCACGTAACCGTTTTCTACCGTCTGTAAAATACAGTACTGAATACCCCTCTTTCATATAAGTGTAGGGAAAGTGCTCACGTAACCGTATTCTGCAATCTGTAAAATACAGTACTGAATACCTCTCTTTCATACAAGTGTAGGGACAGTGCTCACGTAACCGTTTTCTACAGTCTGTAAAATACAGTACTGAATACCCCTCTTTCATACAAGTGTAGGGAAAGTGCTCACGTAACCGTTTTCTACAGTCTGTAAAATACAGTACTGAATACCTCTCTTTCATATAAGTGTAGGGACAGTGCTCACGTAACCGTTTTCTACAGTCTGTAAAATACAGTACTGAATACCTCTCTTTCATATAAGTGTAGGGAAAGTGCTCACGTAACCGTTTTCTACAGTCTGTAAAATACAGTACTGAATACCCCTCTTTCATATAAGTGTAGGGAAAGTGCTCACGTAACCGTTTTCTACAGTCTGTAAAATACAGTACTGAATACCCCTCTTTCATATAAGTGTAGGGAAAGTGCTCACGTAACCGTTTTCTACAGTCTGTAAAATACAGTACTGAATACCCCTCTTTCATATAAGTGTAGGGAAAGTGCTCACGTAACCGTTTTCTACAGTCTGTAAAATACAGTACTGAATACCCCTCTTTCATATAAGTGTAGGGAAAGTGCTCACGTAACCATTTTCTACAGTCTGTAAAATACAGTACTGAATACCCCTCTTTCATATAAGTGTAGGGACAGTGCTCACGTAACCGTTTTCTACAGTCTGTAAAATACAGTACTGAATACCCCTCTTTCATATAAGTGTAGGGACAGTGCTCACGTAACCGTTTTCTACAGTCTGTAAAATACAGTACTGAATACCCCTCTTTCATATAAGTGTAGGGACAGTGCTCACGTAACCGTTTTCTACAGTCTGTAAAATACAGTACTGAATACCCCTCTTTCATACAAGTGTAGGGACAGTGCTCACGTAACCGTTTTCTACAGTCTGTAAAATACAGTACTGAATACCTCTCTTTCATATAAGTGTAGGGACAGTGCTCACGTAACCGTTTTCTACAGTCTGTAAAATACAGTACTGAATACCCCTCTTTCATATAAGTGTAGGGACAGTGTTTTCTACGGTTTGTAAAATATGACTTATTTCTGTCCCTGCAGCTGTCTAGTATGACAGGAATTATGCACTGGTTGTATTTCTTATGCAATTTTACTTAGTTTCAAATGTTTTCTTCGGTAATTTGACTGATTTTGGTTGTGCGCACCTCCCCCATCCTGCAACACTAACACTCACCCCCTCATGCCTGGTCTGAGATTTCCCAGCATGTGACATATTCATGGCTCTCCTCCCCTATGTTTGTGAGTAAAGTGAGTTACAGCTGTTACAGGAGAATGTTGCTTATCTCAAGAGGTGAAGGACTCAGTTTTGGACAAGTAACAGGAATATGCTGGTTATCTCAAGAGGTGAAGGACTCTGTTTAGGACAAGTAACAGGAATATGCTGGTTATCTGGAGAGGTGAAGGACTCAGTTTAGGACAAGTAACAGGAATATGCTGGTTATCTGGAGAGGTGAAGGACTCAGTTTAGGACAAGTAACAGGAATATGCTGGTTATCTGGAGAGGTGAAGGACTCAGTTTTGGACAAGTAACAGGAATATGCTGGTTATCTGGAGAGGTGAAGGACTCAGTTTAGGACAAGTAACAGGATTATGCTGCTTATCTGGAGAGGTGAAGGACTCTGTTTAGGATGGGTAACAAGAGAATGCTGGTTATCTGAAGAGGTGAAGCACAAAGAGTTTTATAAAGGGCCACACAAGGTAGCAGAGGAAATGTGATGCCCTTGGCTGCTGGTGAGAAAATTTGCAGCATCAACCGGTAGCAGCCAGGGTTTACAATATGAGCTTGATTTATCAAAGCCCTACGGCTGCAAGCTCTCACAAGAACTTGCTCGCCGTAATTTAACAAGCAGCGGTCACCAGCCGCCGCTTCCCTAACCTCTTCGCCACCTCTAAGGTGGCGAAATTCAATCTCTGCGGTCTTGTCCAACCGAGGAGATTGACAGCTCCTGCCCGCGCGTGATTGGCTGTGCGCGGGCAGGGTTGCAAGCGAGTGCAAAATTGCGCTTGTGTGCAATGGTGATTACCTGCGGGTAAATTTGCCCCGTCACAGGCGAGCTGAGGCGTACAGGGGCTTGTATACGCGCGCCTGCCCGCCTCAGCTTTAATAAATCTAGCCCTATAACTTGTATTCACAATACAGATTAACTCTATGAACCTGTTTATTTTTGTGTCTGCAGGAGACAAATAATAATCCCATCCAGAGACAATGAAACTGTGGTTATAGATAAAAGTAGTTTTAACTCAATAGATGGTATTTGTCCTCACTGTCACCCAAGGGGTTAAAAGCAGTTTACAACTCTGATAGAAATATTATTGCCACAGCCATATCACATTTGTGACACCAGCACCCACAGTATTGCTGTGCCGTAAGGAAAGTAATAAAAACCAATAGCACGGCTAATTCTCAAGGATCAACTGCCCAATGGCCAATAAGGGTAATGCCCACAGATCTATATGTAGACAGTGACAAACATGATTATAAAACGTTTTAGTAAAAAAAAGAGTCATTAAACCCAAAATTTCATGATTCAGATAAAGCATGCAGTAAAAAAATAAAAATAAAATCCAATTAACTTGTATTAGCAAATTTACTTTACATTCACTCGGTATGCTTTATTGAAAAACATGTGGGTGGGTTCTGGGGCGTTTACGTGTCTGGACCACTATATGGCAGCAGTGCTTTTAACAATGTTGAACACTGTGGAAACACTGCTGCTAACTAGTTTTCAAACTGTACATTGCTTGCTAAGCACATGCTGCCTAACTAGATACCCTCTTCAACAAAGAATACTATGAGAATGAAGTAATAGAAATAAAGTGGAACCTTTTTTTCTTTGTTTTAAACTGTAAATGCTGAATCATGAAAGAAAATTGTTGTTTCTTGTCTCTTTAAAGAATATATAAAAAAAAAAAAGGGTCCAGCAGTCTAGGCTGTAAAGTAACAGCCGAGAGCTGGAGTTCCTGAGCTCTAAGCATCTGCCTGCATATGGAACCGGAGCACGAGCAGTAGAGCATGGTCAGTACAGTACAATCGTGCTCCTATTCCATATGAAGGCAGATGCCAGATCATTACAGACAGTGACACTGAGTCACCATCTGTAACGATCATCTGCTGGTGCATGTGGGAGGGAGTGGGATGGCTCTACACTACAGAATAAAAATAAAGGAAGAGGGAGGGATGGGGAGCTACACTACAGAAAATGTTTAAAAAAAAATAAAAAAAAAGTACTTGTAGACAGCTGCCAGTACTAGAGATGTCCGCAACTAGTGGGAGGTAGGAGGGTTGAGGAGGATCATTACACCGCAGAAAAAAATAAATAAGGGAGGGATCAGGAGGTGGGAGCGTAATCTCTACACTAAAGCTAAAATTAACCATAAAAGCTACCTGATTAACCCCTTAACTGCCGTGAATAATAGAAGTGTGGTGCACAGCTGCAATTAGCGGCCTTCTAATTACCAAAAAGCAATGGCAAAGCCATATATGCCTGCTACTTCTGAACAAAGGGGATCCCAGAGAAGCTTTTACAACCATTTTGTGTTATGACTGCACAAGCAGTATATAAACAATTTCAGTGGGAATCCCAAAGTTTGAGAAAAAGTAAAAAAAAAAATTTTAAAAAAATGTATACGAACGCATTTGGAGGTGAAATCATGGCATGAAATATACCAAAAAGGGCCTAGATCAATACCTTGGGGTTGTTTACTTTAATAAATATATATATATATATATATAGTTTTGACGAGAGAAAAAAAAAACCACAAGCCTCAATTTCTGTTTAAATGGAGTGATAGCAAAAATGCTAAAGAATTCCGGTAAGTTCTTCTCTGAAAATCATGGTAGTGAAGGGGTTAAACAACCTCTGTAGATGCACTTGAATAAATAAAGTATCTTGACTGTGTGTTTAAATCCCACAGTACAGATGTACATAGCTACTAACATAGATACAGTGTAACCGGATTAGACACAAGCAAAGACCTACCTGTCAGGGATGCCAGCCTCACATGCATAGAATTTCTTGTTAAAGGTGCGGACACTCAGCGCATCCGGTCTCAGTGTAACGGGATCAGCTGCTGTTCCTCTAACAGTCTCTCGGCTCCCTTCTGCATCAAACCCATCTGATCTCATCCGACTCCTGCAAGATTAGAATTAAATTCAGTATCTAGTTTTTCTCTGCTTCAGAGAATCTGTGAACAGGATTTTAAAAAAAGGACGCCAACTGCAGGACCAGTAGGGCTTCCAGGATTACAGGTATTTCTGTTACAGCAAGTCAGCCATGCCGGCAGCTAGATGTTACGCGGTATGGGGAACCTTGGCCCTCCAGATGTTTCAGAACTACATTTCCCATGATGCTCAACCGGGTTTCAGAGTGAGTGCCTAAGCATCATGGGTAATGTAGTTCTAAAACATCAGCGAGTGCCAAGGTTCCATATCACTGGGCAAGAGGCACCAGAGAGTAATCACACAAATTGTCAAATACATTTTCAAGGACCCAGTTGACAAAAAAGGATATTATTAAATACATTTAAACATTTATTTTATAAACAGATCTGCATTGTTGACAACTACTATGTATGTTTAAAGATGGCTTTAATACAGCTTCATAATTTCTTTGCAGCCTTTAAATGGATATGAAACACAAAAATGTTCTTTTGTGATTTAGATAGAACATACGATTTAAAAAAAAAAAAGTTTCCAATTTACTTCTATTATCAAATTTGCTTAGTTCACACGATATTCTGTGTTGAAGGGATACCTAGGTAGCACCTCGAGCACTACATGGCAGGTAATAGTGCTCTTGCAAAACTGCTGCCATATAGTGTTCCATAAAAGGGCCGCCTCCTAAGCATAAGTCCCTGCTTTTGATAATAGAAGTGAATTAGAAAGTTGTTTAAAATTGCATGCGCTACACGGATGGGCAGCCTCGGCCCTCCTGATGTTTCAGAACTATATCACCCATGATGCTTAGGCACTCTGATGTTCAGTTGAGCATCATGGGAAATGTAGTTCTGAAACATCTGGAGGGCCAAGGTACCCCATCTATCTGAATCAAGAAATAAAAAAAATAAAAAATAAAGGGTTTTATATCCCTTTAAGAACTAGAGCTGAAGACACCCGATTTATAAAACTGCCGCTATGTAGATAGCTGGGTGCTGTAAATAGATATTTAGATGATATTTATGGTCATATGGTGCAATTAGATACATACTGAAGTGACCATTAGTGTGGAAACCTACTTGTTATCATCAAATTCTTCAGGATACAGCTCCTTATAGCCACTGTGGTCCCATCTACACGAGACAGAGAGAAGCAAGTGAGGCAAGGGACACAGGTGATCAGCTTCCTATTACATTGACAGATTCAACAAAAGTCAGATAACCTTGTGCTATGTCCTGAAACTGTGACAAACCTAAAGGAAATATACAGCAAATACAAAACTGTGATGAAGTTACTTATAATTAAGTTAAAAGAGATGCCAGCAATCCGGCAGGTAAACATTGTATACAAAACAGCAGTCACGTTTTATATCAGTAAATGCTGAACAATTTAGTCAACGTACATACAGAAGCTGCAGCTAGATGTGCCACACTGTAACTAAGGGACATAGGAATGAGACTTCTTTGCGGTTTTAAAGGGTCATAATAGAAGAAAACTCACATACTCCAATTTGTTACTTGCTTTGATTCGTTACATGCTCTTAATTCATTACAGCATGTTATATTAAGCCATGGAACCTGCACTGCTATGAGTTTAACCCCGCAAAAGGGGTTAAACACATAGTAGAAGCACTGCTTGGGACCTGCAGAGCACTGCTGGTTCTGTACGGAAATATTCACATGATTCAGATGTGGAACAAGCGCTGCCAATTGGATCAGTGGTATTGTCCACTTAGGACCAGCAGTACTTCTACTGTGTGCAGGGTTGATATTCTTAAGATGTCATGCAACACATATAAGGAGTATACAAAATGTGTAAACCAATGGCACTACTTATATTAATAAGTGACCCTTATTATACTAGATAATCAGTTAATACTGGATAATCTATAATGGAAAAGTAGGTGCTTTGTAGTTTGTTTGATTTTAGCAGAGATAAAGTAAGGTACAGAAACCTAATCTTTAAAAAGACTACAATTATAGCACTCAAGTGCAATAATTGTAGTCTTTTTAAAGATTAGGTTTCTTTACCTATAAGGAGTATTATGGCCCTTTAAAGGGACACTCAGGTTAAATTAAATTGTCATGCTTCAGATACAGCATGTAATTTTAAACAACTTTCCAATTTACTTCCATTAAAAAAAAATGTGCACAGTCTTTTATATTTACAATTTTTGAGTCACCAGATCCTACTGAGCATGTGCAAGAACTCACAGACTATACGTATATGCATTTGTGATTGGCTGATTGCTATCACATGGTACAAGGGGAGTGGAAATATACATAGCTTTGAAATTTGTTATAAAAAAATCTACTACTCATTTGAAGTTCAGACTAAGTGCTATTGCATTGTCTTGTTATCTTGCATTTGTTGATTATGCAAATCTAATGTGTTGACTGGTCCTTTAAGTTAACAGGGTTGCTAAGGGTTGTATGTCTGAGGTTTGAAAAGCACAGAAAGTTTACATGAATATTATAATTACATGTAATGTTCGCTCTCTGTGTTAACTAAAACTTTTAATAAATCATCAAAATTATTACTTTTATAATAGGGTAGATTGTACAGATAAAAATTACAATTTGTGTGGGCAACAGTAAACTTTGCCATCAGCGTAACTGAACATATCAGTTTATTAATATAAGGAAAATTTATAGAGACTGTAAATGTGTGTGGTGTAAGGCGTAGGTACAAGCGCACGCGTGATTGGTACAAGTAGGTATGTGCGCAGGCGTGTTTGGCACAAGACACAGGTATGTGCTCACGTGTGTTTGGCGTAAGTAGATGTGCACGTGTGTTTGGTGCAAGACGTAGGTAGATGTGAATACATATAAAATTACTCTTGTCTTCTAAGCCTTAAAGGGACATAATACCCATATCCTAAAATGACATGAAAGTGATGCAGCATAGCTGTAAAAAGCTGACAAGAAAACATCACCTAAACATTTCTATGTAAAGAGGGAAGATATTTTACCTCAAATTTTTTTCAGCTCACCAGAGTAAGTGCTATGCGAACAGTTAGAGCTGCTGTCCAGCTGCAAGTTTAAAGAAACAAAACAAAACAATAGCCAATCAGCATCAGCAGTGCTGGGGTTTTGCATTGCAATGTTGTGAGATGGATGAGATTTCACAGTAAACTTCCTTAAACTGAATAAGGAAATAACATGACTGCTTGCACATGCCAGATGCACGCGTCCTTGCAAGCCCTTGAACTAGCATTATCATGGGTTGCTTAAAGTCCCTTTCCAATGGGATGTGAATACTTAGGAAATGTTATGGTAAATATCTTCCTTTTTTACATAGAGATGTTCAGGTGATATTTTTAGTCAGCCTTTTACAGTTATGCTGCATCACTTTCATGTGCTTGAAAATTTGGGTATCAGGTCCCTTTACAGCCCTGACTAAATGTGCTTTTGTGCTGACTTGTTAAGCTCTGGCGACGTTCTCCGCCTTTTAGATCCGTAAACTTCCTCCGTGTGCTTCTCCAGTTCTCTGATCTTCCACATTTCGGATTCTTCTTGGATCTGACAACAACAAACACAGAAAATATAAATAATGCAGGTGCAGCACAGGGCAGAGATTCCAGGTGCAAGAACAGCAGCCACTCATATTACACTTGAGAATAAAGAGTCACATACAGGTAACTGAAAAGCACAAAAATGTTTTCACATTGCAAACCCTTTCCCCCTATTTTAACCCTACACTGGCTGGTTAATGCTGCCTAGTTGTGTGTAGGTTAATCCATTAAAGGGACATAATACTCATATGCTAAATCACTTGAAACTGATGCAGTATAACTGTAAAAAGCTGACAGGAAAATATCACCTGAGCATCTCTATGTAAAAAAGGAAGATATTTTACCTCACAATTTCCTCAGCTCAGCAGAGTAAGTTCTGTGTAAAAAGTTATACTCAGCTGCTGCCCAGCTGCAGGTAAAAAAAATTAAAAAAAAAAAAAATGAAGAAATGAACAGCAGCCAATCAGCATCAGAAAGTGCTGAGGTCATGAACTCTTTTACTGTGATCTCATGAGATTTGACTGTAAACTTCCTTACACTGAATAGGGAAATAAGACGAGTGTGCACGAAAGCTCGCTCCTTCCGCTGTCCCGGGACAGACATACTGATTTGTTGCTTAGAAGTCCTTTACAATGGGATGTGGCTACTGAGGAACTTTTGAGGTAAAATATCTTTCTTTTTTACATAGAGATGTTCAGGTGATATTTTTTAGTCAGCTTTTTACAGATATGCTGCATCACTTTCAAGTGTTTAAACATTTGGGTATTATGGCCCTTTAACTATTGCTAATATTGTTTGTACTTGGGCAATGATGGGAATACTGTGTGCCTCAGGAGACCTGGTAGCTGGATTACATATACATACATGCCTCTGGAAGCAACATCAGCACAAGAACTGTGCGTTGGGAGCTTCATGAAATAGGTTTCCCTGGCTCGGGCAGCTGTACACAAGCCTCACAGCAACATGCCAAGCGTCGGCTGGAGTGGTGTAAAGCACGCCAGCATTAGACTCTGGAATGATGAATTGCGCCTCACTATTGGGCAGTCTGATGTAAGAATCTGGGTGTGGATGATAAATTATATATATTATTATTATTATGGCCACACAATCTTTTGTGGCTCATAGATTTTAGACACATATGTCAAACCCAATCAAACATTGCATACGCATGTAGCCAGCAACCACCTATTAAAATGCAGCCTGTCTGCAGGAGTTTGACACACACTTTACGATGAGCATTTACATAATAAAATGTTCTAAAGATTTTGTGCATTTTATTTTGAGAATGCCCCTTTAACTACTAAAACATAAAAAAAGCCAAAAAACACATGGCTTTATATCTTTCACTTACACTGAGGTTGGTGGGTGACATCACGTACATCACAGGTTACATCATCAATGACATCACTAAATAATACAAAAGCTGGATCAAGCTACAGAACTGAATCAGAGCGTGTCCTACTGGCCCAGTAGATTATCACACAGTGCCGATGTTGCTCAAAAACAATTTACACAAGGAATTTTCCTAGCAACAATATTGATAAATATACAAATTTTATAGGGAAATGCTCAGTAACAATACTGAGCAATACACAAACACGACGGCTAAATGTCTTAAAGGGACACTCAATCAAAATTAAACTTTCATGATTCAGATAGAGCATGCCATTTTAAACAACTTTCCAATTTACTTACATTAACAAAATGTGCAGTCTTTTTATATTTAAACTTTTGGAGTCACCAGCTCCTACTGAGCATGTGCAACAATAAGTGTGTATGCATTTGTGAATGGCTGTTGGCTGTCACATGGTACGTGTATGCATTTGTGATTGGCTGATGGCTGTCACATGGTACAGGGGGAGTGGAAAAAGACATAACTTAAAATTGTCAGAAAAAAAAATCTACTACTCATTTGAAGTTCAGACTAAGTGCTATTGCATTGTCTCATTATCTTGCATTTATTGATTATGCAAATCCACTGTGTTGACTGGTCCTTTAAATATTTCATCAGTGAAATGAGCTGCATATACCAGATAAGGAAAGTGCAGTAATATAAAAACTTTATTTAGTAGTAGGAAGGACGAACAAACGGCAGCTGACGCTTCACAGTACAATTCATTTCATCATACAAAAAAAATAAAATAAGATATAAACTCATTTTTTTTTTTAAACAACTTTCTAATTTACTTTTATTATCAATCTTGATATCTTTTGTTGAAAAGCAGAGATGTGTGCTTAGGAGCTCTTGTCTGGAGAACTAATATGGCAGCAGTTTTGTAAGAATGTTAAACATTTGCAAGAACACTAGAGGGCAGCACTATTTCCTGTCATTTAGTGCTCCAGATGCCTATTTAGGTATCTCTTCAACACAGAATATCATGGGAAAAAAAGTAAATTTGATAATAGAAATTGATTTTTTTTTATTTTTAATTGTATGTTTTTTTTCTGAACAAAATATCCCTTTAAAAAAAAAAAAAAAAAAGGCAAAATGATGGACAGCACGTCTACTAGTGGTATCACTCAAATGCAAGTTACTATATTATTATTGTCACTGTTATCAGCATCTAATGAAGAGTCAAACAGATATTAACAAGGAACACTAAATATTTGTTCTCCTTAATGTTTTCAAATTTTCTTCTTATTCTTGCTGTAGAGTATTAAATATATGGTAAATGGTACTTCATGTTTATTTCTGTATTTGCAATAGTTGTTTTTGCTCATTAAAACCAACACCTATTGTTCTCAAGCACATGCCCATTTAAGTGATCTGAGCCTTCAAGAAAAGCAGACCTACTCATGTTATCTCTCTATATAAACAAAGCCTGATGAGTATTAAAATGTTAATTATGGTTGGGGGTTCAATGGGCAAAACAAGTCCTTTCAGATACAAAAACCTCTTAATGACCACTGGGAGGATCATTTATGATGCTGCCTCTTGTTTACATAGATTTTAAACCAAGAATACAAAAGTGTTCATATTTTCAGTATAGGTGGCCTTTCCAAAAGGGACCCCCCCCCCAGCTATTTCAATGAAGATTAAAAAATAGAGGTAAATGAGCTGTTTGCAAATAATTTAATATACTCCAGCAGCTAAAAAGAATCATTGGGAATATATTAGAGGCGCAATAATTTTACAGAACAATGTCCCTTTAAAGTTCAGATTGTCAGATTGTTCCAGCACCAAAGAACAGTTAACTGGCACGCTGTTTAACCCTTTAAGGACACAGCTTTCAGTTTGCTCAATTGTTTTATGACAGAAAAATTCCGTCATATGTCCTTAAGAGGTTAATTATTATTAAAGTTATTATAGTATTTGTATAAGGAAACACAAACAGAACACTGGCACTAAACTTCAGTTGCTGCGTCAGACAGTGCACTGTATGTGACAACTGGACCAGAGAGCTTTACTTCACCAACAACTCATCTAGGTCTTTAAATAACAATCCCTTTTAATAAAAGGTATTATCTATCTCTTTAAAGGGACACTGAACTAATTTTTCTTTTGTGATTCAGATAGAGCATGCAATTTTAAGCAACTTTCTAATTTACTCATATTATCAAATTTTCTTCATTATCATGGTATGTTTATTTGAAAAGCAAGAATGTAAGTTTAGATGCCGGCCCATTTTTGGTGAACAACCTGGGTTGTCCTTGCTGATTGGACAGCACCAATAAACAAATGCTGTCCATGGTTCTGAACCAAAAACTTGCTGGCTCCTTAGCTTAGATGCCTTCTATTTCAAATAAAGATAGCAAGAGAACAAAGAAAAATTGATAATAGGAGTAAATTAGAAAGTTACTTAAAATTACATGCTCTATCTGAATCATGAAAGAAAAAATTTGGGTTCAGTGTCCCTTTAAAGAACAAAAACTTTTGAGTTGACTGTCCCTTTAAATATCTCCAGAATTACATTATTTTTTCTGTTGGGCAAAAGATAGAACTGGGAAATCAACGTTTGTTGTATGAAGTTCAAGAAGGGGAAACGTCAGGGGGTCTAATTATATAATAATATCAAGCAGCTAGACTGGCATAATGTGATATAATAATGAGGACAGAATAAAAACAAGTTATCTGATATTTCTTCCTGTTTCTCAAGCACCTCCAACTCTATTGATTTCACAAAACACTTCCTATTGTTGCAAATCAAAGCTCAAATGATGAAAAATGATTAAATATTAAAGACCTTCAAATCAACAGATGATATTTAAAACTGTTATTTACACAGATGACTTAAAGGGCCACTAAACCCAAAATCTTTCTTTCATGATTCAGATAGAGAATAGAAATTTAAACATTACAATTTACTTCCATTATTTATTTTGCTTCATTTTTTAAATATCCTTAGTTGAAGAAAAGGCAATGCACATGGTGAGCCAATCACACAAGGCTTCTATGTGCAGCAACCAATCAGCAGCTAGGGAGCATATCTAGATATGCTTTTCAGCAAAGAATATCAAGAGAATAAAACAAATTAGATAATATAAATAAATTAGAAAGATGTTTAAAATTGCATTCTCTTTCTAAATCATAAAAGAAAAAAATGTGGGTGGAATGTCCCTTTAAGACTTAGTAAAACCAGCAGCTGAGTTACATTGAGCTCTAGCACTATGTTGTAATTCTAATCTCTCTGTCAGTGTCAGTACACATCATTAGGGCAGTAAGTCAGTTAACTGGGCGAATACTGTTCAGCTACCATACTTCATTGTACACCGTGCAGATACCGTACTAAACATGATTGTACACTGCGCTTTCACAGCTCAGCGCCTCGTTACCTTATTATGGGCGTCTGTGTGACGTATAACGTTTCGAAGGAGAACTTTCCCCAGAGGAACACGGGACATTTTAGGCCTGTCAATAGCAAAACAGATAATGACAAAGAGAACATAACTCTAATATACACAATAATATTATATTAACCATTGATCACCAGTAAGCTTTACTGCCTATAACGCATTCTCCCAGTATCACTGTTATTGGCCCTGCCTTTTAAAATCCCTGTCCACTATTGTTAATGGTTTCTCCTATACACCAATTTATCTTGTAATCGATTACATCAATTAACCACCTTTATATTTTGCATATGACAAAAATCAATGCCTCTATTCACCTCAACTAAAACTCTAGCAACTACCTTCCCCAAGAAAATACATTACCTCCTCTAACAAACACTCTAGCACCTACCTCCTCTAACACTAATACCTACCTGCTCAAATAAAACATAGGCCCCTATTTACCTCCCCTAATACTCTAGCAGCTACCTGCCCTAATAAAAGCAAGTGCCCCAATACACCTCACATAACACTCTAGCACCTACCTGCCCTAATAAACAACCTGCAGCCACCCTGCTCAGGTTGAAATCACCTGCAGCCACCCTACGCAGGCTGATGCCCCCTGCAGCCACCCTCCCCAGGCTGATGCCCCCTGCAGCCACCCTCCCCAGGCTGATGCCCCCTGCATCCACCCTCCCCAGGCTGATGCCCCCTGCATCCACCCTCCCCAGGCTGATGCCCCCTGCATCCACCCTACCCAGGCTGATGCCCCCTGCATCCACCCTACCCAGGCTGATGCCCCCTGCATCCACCCTACCCAGGCTGATGTCCCCTACAGCCTCCCTACCCAGGCTGATGCCCCCTGCAGCCAACTAACCCAGGATGCAACCATATGCAGCCACCTTTCTTAGGCTGATGCCCCCTGCAGCCACCTTACCCAGGCTGATGCCCCCTGCAGCCAACTTACCCAGGCTGCAAAGATATGCAGCCACCGTTCTTAGGCTGATGCCCCTGAAGTCACCCTATTCCCCCTGAGAACAGACTACACAGGCTGATTCCCCCTAAGGACACACTACCCAGACTGATGGTCTTGCAGCCGCTCTACCCAGGCAGATGCCCCTTGCAGCAGCATTACCCACACTGCTACCCCCTGCAGCCGATCTATCCAGGCTGATGCACTTCTGAAACGCCCTACCCAGGGTGAATCAAACTCTCATACCACCGCCCCCTGGTGTTGCACCAATACCCATCCCAGCATACTGTCCTACCATGGGCAGGTTCGTCTCTTCCGGGCACACACTCACTGGATGGCTCCGCTTGCCTTCACTTCCGGAAATACACATTCTAGGCCTGACCCGGAATCGCTGTGTCCGGAACTTAATGTCCTGGTTACTGTGTTCACAACCGGCGGGACGAATTTTAGTGACGGACAGCTGTTTGGTTTCTATGGGAACAGAGTTTGATGCTGACTGAATTCAACTCAAAAAGTTAAAATGTATGTACTGTGCGTTATGTGTGTATATATATTTATATATATATAATGTGTGTTATATGTACGTTGTACGTGTTATACGTATGTGTGTGTGTATATATATATATATATATATATATATATATATATGTGTGCTATATGTATATGAGTGTTATATGTACAGTATACTAGTCCTAAAGCCCGTGTTCTGTGCCAAATTTTTAAGTACCTACCGCGGTTCCAACCCTAGCTCCCTCTCTCTCTCCCCTCTTTGTTCTCTCTCTTTCACCCTCTCTTTTGCGCTCTCTCTTTCCCCCTCTCTTTTGAGCTCTCTCTTTCCCCCTCTCTTTTGAGCTCTCTCCCCCCTCTCTTTTGAGCTCTCTCTTTCTCCCTCTTTTGTGCTCTCTCTCTCCCCCTCTTTTGTGCTCTCTCCCCCTCTTTTGTTCTCTCTCTCTCTCCCCTCTTTTGCGCTCTCTCTTTCCCCCTCTCTTTTGCGCTCTCTCTTTCCCCCTCTCTTTTGCGCTCTCTCCCCCCTCTCTTTTGAGCTCTCTCTCTCTCCCTCTTTTGTGCTCTCTCTCTCCCCCTCTTTTGTGCTCTCTCCCCCTCTTTTGTGCTCTCTCTCTCCCACTCTTTTGTGCTCTCTCTCTCCCCCTCTTTTGCGCTCTCTCTCTCCCTCTTTTGTGCTCTCTCTCCTCCTCTTTTCTCTCTCTCTCGCTCTCTCTCCTCTTTTGCTATCTCTCGCTTTCCCTCCTCTCTTTTGGTCTCTCCCATTGGCCACGCCCCTCCGTGCACGCTCCCATGAGGCCACGCCCCCTTATCACTGCACACTCGGCCACGCTCCCATCACAGCATGCCCGGTCACGCCCCCACCAGGCAGCTTCCGCAGTGCGCACTCCTCTGCTGCTCAAGGCCAGGTATGTTTATCCTCTGCAGTCTCTACTGCGCATGACTGCATTTGACAAACATACCTGGCCTTTTATTATATAGGATGTGTTTTTATATATATATATATATATATATATATATATATATATATATATATATATATATATATATATGTATGTGTGTTTGTTTTATATGTATACTAGCTGTTGCATGCAGCTTCGCTTGTGGATTTTGTGAATTGTAAAAAATAGAGAAAAACCCGACCACTCGCAAGGACATGTGCCCTCATGTTTGTGCCGTTCGGGTTGCACACTCGCTGACATGAACTTCTTGATTTTTTTGTTAATTCTCTGTGTTTCTCGTAATCTAAATAACAATTTTTATGTCTTTAACATCTTTGTTTTTTGCGATATAGGTATTCTCATAAATCACTCTCCCCTTTTGACCCCCCTTAAAGGGACAGTCTGCAATATAATTTTTATTGTTTTAAAAGATAGATAATCCCTTTATTACCCATTCCCCAGTTTTGCATAACCAACACAGTTATATTAATATACTTTTTACCTCTGTGATTACCTTGTATCTAAGCATCTGCAAACTGCCCCCTGATCACATGACTCTGACTGTTTATTATCTATTGACTAGCATTTAGCATTGTTTTGTGCTAAATCTTAAATAACTTTCTGTGCCTGAACACAGTGTTATCTATATGGCCCATGTGTACTTTCAGTCTCTTTGTGTTGAAAAGCAATTTAAAAAGCATGTAATTAGAGGCAGCCATCAAGGGCTTAGAAATTAGCATATGAGTCTGTCTAGGTTTAGTTTCAACTAAGAATACCAAGAGAAAAAAGCAAATTTTATGATAAAAGTAAATTGGAAAGTTGATTAAAATTACAAGTCCTATCTGAATAATGAAAGTTTAATTTTGACTAGACTGTCCCTTTAAGTGGATGTTTGGGAAATGGTAAAACACGTGTTTCGTTATTTGTAAAGGGGAATGTAAATACCAGTTTTCACATCAGTAACATCTTTGGTTTTTGAGATATAGGTATCCTCATAAATCACCCCCCTTTTGACCCCCCCTTAAGTGGATTTTGGGGAAATGTTAAATCATGTGTTGCTTTATTTTTAAAGCAGAATCTAAATACCAATTTTAATGTCTGTAACATCTTTGGTTTTTGAGATATAGGTATCCTCATAAATCAGCCCCCCTTAAGTGGATTTTTGGGAAATGTTAAAACATGTATTTTATTTATTTTTAAAGAGGAATCTAAATACCAATTTTTACGTCTGTAACATCATTGTTTTTTGAGATATAGGTATCCTCATAAATCAGCCCCACCTCTTTTGACCCCCCCTTAAGTGGATTTTGGGGAAATGGTAAAACACGTGTTTCAATATTTTTCAATGACAATCTAAATACCAATTTGCACGTCTGTACCATCGTCGGTTTTTGAGATATAGGTATCCCCATAAATCAGCCCCTTCTTTTGACCCCCTTAGGGACGTAATTTCCAAAAATCCTTCCTTAGTGGGTGCCCACATCATAAAAACAACATACTTTCCAAATTTCACGTTCCTAGGTTAAACGGTTTGAGCTGAGCGTTGATGAGTCAGTCAGTCAGGACTTCTGATATATATATACTGTATATATGTATTTGTGTGTTTTTTATATATATATATATATATATATATATATATATATATATATATATAAATGTGTGTGTGTTTTTATATATATATATATATATATATATATATATATATGTATGTGTGTGACTGTCTCTCTCATGTTATGTTTGTATTATATATGTGTGTGTTTTATTTATAAATGTGTGGTGTATGTTTATGTTTATTTATATATATATATATATATATATATATTCCTCGTTTGCAAGAAGGCACTCACTGGTCTTAGTAAGTGAGTGCCTTATGTTGTTAGCGATTTTCTACTTTGGGAACATGATTGTCCTATATTGGTGATGTTAGCAGAACATTTGATAAAGATGTCACAACGACATCGAAACGTTATGGATGTACTTGCTTTTTAAACAGATGAATTAAAAGTTGTTTTTTTACTAAGACCAGTGAGTGCCTTCTTGCAAACGAGGAATAGATACATTTTATGTGAAGTGCACCCTGGCAGTTGTGGTAATGTAAGACTGTGCTTATCTCTTTTTGGAGGATATTTTTACATATATATATATATATATATATATATATATATATATATATATATATATATTATTGTGTTATATGTGGGTGTGATATATTGTTATGTGTATATTATATGTGTATGAGATTGTGTTATGTGTGTATGATATTGTGTTATGTGTGTGATATAAGTGTGGTTGTGTTATGTGTGTTATATATATGTGTGTATTATCTGTGTAACTGGTATGTATGTGTTTGTGAGATATGTGAGTATTATACGTGTGATTGTGCTATGTGTGTGTTATAAGTGTGTGATTTATATGTGTGAGTAATTGTGTTGTATGTGTGTAATTTTGGTATGTATGTGTCTGTTTTGTGTGTGTGATTGTGCCATTTGTCTCATATATTTGTGTGTGTATTATGTGTGAGTTATTGTGTTGTATGTGTCTAATTTTGTTATGTATGTGTTGGTCTCATGTGTCATATATATGTGTTGGTGATTGTGTGTGTTTTATGTGTGAGTGATTGTGTTGTATGTGTGCAATTTTGGCATGTATGTGTCTGTTGTGTGTGTGAGTTATGTGAGTATTATACTTTTTTATTCTGCCATGTGTGTGATTGTGTTATGTGTGTCATATATTTGTGTGTACTATGTATGAGTGATTGTGTTGTATGTATGTGTGGGATTGTGTTATGTGCATTTGGATCCTTAAGGATTCGAATGTGGAAGTAAGAAGCAGCTCGTTCCCAACTGATATTTTCTTAGCTGGATTGATTTCTCTGTCAGAAATCAATAGAGTAACGTAAATATCCAAAGGGAACTATCTGCTTGTTATACACGTGTTATTGTGTTATTTAAGTCATATATATGTATGTGATTTGTGTTGTGTGCATATGTTTGTGATTTTTGTATGTATGTGTCTGTCATATGTGTGATTGGTTGAAAGAGTCCGTGTCCTTTAGTCGCACCACTGCAAATTACTAAACACAATTTAAAAGAATGACTCATTTTAATACAGTGTGCATATAAGATCACTTGTAATGGAGATAACATGGTTATTTTTACAGAGGGATATTTGGAAAACTATTTACAAGATGGAGAGCAAATTCACCCAGAATGACTTGCTGGCCCACATCAATCAGTTCTGGAGTGTGCTGGATGATATGGCAGAGAACAACCCTGAGAGTTATCAGAAGTTTATTCAACGACACATAAAGGAAGGAAAGAACGTTATGTCCGCTCCAGAGCCACACTTGTGTCTTCAAACAAAAATATTGGTAATGAACAGATGGGTAGAATACTGAGCTGCAACAGATGAGAAGATCACCGAGCAGCCTACTGTAGCAAAAGGACATGAAACCCAAAACATTTATTTCAGGATTTAGGTAGAACAAACAATTTTAAACAACTTTCCAGTTTACTTCTGTTATCACATTTTATTCATTTTCTTGGTATCATTTGTTGAAGGAGCAGCAATGCACTACTGGTTTCTAACTGAACACATGGGTGAGTGACATTTGGTGTATATTTATATATATATATATGCAGCCACCAATCAGCAGCTTGGTTCTTTGCTGCTTCTGAGCTTTCCTAGATAAACCTTTCAGCAAAGGATAACAAGAAAAGGAAGCAAATTAAATCATTTAAGTAAATTGGAAAGGTGTTTAAATTGTATTCTCTATCTAAATCATGAATGTCTAATTATGACAACTGTCCCTTTAACAGCCTGCGATACACACCTTTAGAATCACTGCAGTAAAGTCTTAATGTTACTTTCTTCTAGGACCCAGAAGAGAGGGTGCTATACATTAATATCTGCAGGTGGCACAGGGTGCCAGCACCACAATCTGAAGCACACCCCGTGCCTCTCAGTTCTGGGAGACTGGAGATCATGTCAGAAGAAGCAGGTGAGCCGGGCATACTGCAGTATATTAGCAATGTGAGGCGTTGGTAGGCCGTGACCTACAGAATTGAGGGACAGCAAATACTCAGAGGTATTAAGTGGTTATTTCTCTCCAATAAGTGAAGCGATAACAGCACAGACAACGACTAATGGGTTAGTTTGTGGAATAATCAGATCACTATGTCCCTGTCTACACTTGTACGTTAGGGCATAGGTCCCTCAGTATAACGCTATACGAGCTGAGATCTACACTGACCAACATGTGCCCAGGCCCCCTGGCATAATCTCCTGCACAGGGGTTTAGCTGACTAGGTACATAGACTCACTGGTAAAGGTTTTCATATCACTGCATACTATTGGTCAGTTGTAATTTTATTGACAGACAAACGTTGCTATTTTGTGTCTTATACTAATAAACCTCAGAGCTTGTTACATTTATGTCAGTATTTGTGGCTCTTGGAGGATTTACAGTTTATATGAATAAACCTCATCTGGTTTGAACAGATTCTTTTACAAAACTTGGCAAAAAAAAAAAATTGTATTTTTCAGTGTGAGTGCGATAATCAGTTTTGCCTTTGAGCTACTTTCTATGCTACTGTTTAGCTATAAAAGGAGCAATTGAATATTATTCATGTGTATAAATGCTTTGCTTGACTGATTGGTTAACAAAAATAAAATCAAAGTATTAATTGACAGTGTAATAAATACAATAATCTAACTAAATATATACACAAAATGTATTAACTGTACACTGTGCACTTAAACGGAAAAAAATAAATCTTCATGGATTAGTAATCAACAGAGGTATTTAGTCATTCTGTTCTTCATAGTTGGTGACATATTACAAATAAAGAAGTATAAAAACCATATATAGTGAAGAGGGTTCCTAAGGTGCCTTAATACTTATAGCTGAGTCACAGCTCTAAACACTGTCAGTAAAACTCCCTTACATTGCGATTTTATTTCACCTTTTCTACCTCACTATAGGCTAGATTTTAAGTGGAGCGCTGTTTATCGTTCCCGCTCATGCTTTAACTTTGCTAGAATTAAGCTTTTTGAGCGCGTCGAGTACCTCGAGTATTACAAGTTGAAAGTAAAATGTTTTCTCACAAGCGCTAACATGACACATGCAAAAAACTGAACTTCGAATATCGCAATCACGTTAACGTATTCCCTTTTTGTTTTCTCTCTCTCTCATATTAATATTTCACATTTTAATGTTCTTCAGAGCTTCTGATGCACGCAAAGACCCATGATATACCCCTTATTGCTTGTGCGCAATAGTGTGCCACTGGTAATCTAGCCCTATATGTGGTTTTAACACCTCTCATATCTGATATACTTTGCTAATTATGAAGAACTGAGTAAAAAAAGGTAAATAATCCATAAAGGTTTATTTATATCATTACTAGTGCACGGTGTAGTATTATATACCTTTTTATTGATAAATATTCACTGGCATCCATTGCTATTTTTTTCTTGCTAGTCGCTGATATTGCGTATAATCCGGATGTGCTAAAGAAAGCAGAGAAAGATCATGTGGAATTAGATCAACTCATCCGCTTAGCAATAAAATATATTGAACAGCACCATAGAGTCACCCTCTGCCACTCCTATCACATTGCTCCATTCACACTGAGGGGGACCTTGCAGAGGCTGAAAGACAATTTACTGGGTGTACAGAAAAACTGTGCCGCCAACAAGCCAGAACCCAAGCCAGGTAAGTGGGAAGCAGAATATTGTGTACCCCAAAAATGACATTTGGCTAAATCTCAGTATAGGGATTTGTGTACAATAAATTACAGGTTGAGAAACCAAATTCAAATAGGTGTTGGACATGGGTAGATTTACATATTGGGGCCGATTTATTAAAGTGCGGACGGACACGATACGATGTAGCATATCATGTCCGCCGCACATCGATAAATGCTGACCGCTTACGCTGTCGGCATTTATCATTGCACAAGCATTTCTTGTTAACTGCTTGTGCAATGCCACCCTCTGCAGATTTGTGGCCAATTGGCCGCTAGCAGGGGTTGTCAATCAGCCCGCTCATATAAGATCGGGCGGATTGATGTCCACAGCCTCAGAGCAGGCAGACAAGTTATGGAGCAGCGGTCTTTAGGCCGCTGCTTCATAACTACTGTTTCCGGCGAGCCTGAAGGCTCGCGCGGAAACGGGCATCAAGCTCCATTCGGAGCTTGATAATTCGGCCCCATAATCTCTTGGATTACCTTGATCAAAATAAATCTAATTCCTTTTTATTTATAAATTTTAGTTTTAGTAGCAAATTTGTAATGCACAGTTTGATGGATATTTATACATCACTGGCAACAATGTTATTTATCAACAGATGTTACGGAACCTAACTTTTTTATAATATTTGGAGACGGTCGTTACATTTATGTTGCACTTTAATATGTAAATAATCAGTATGTCTACCAATAAAATAACACTTGACTCTTAGTGTAACTACTCAGCTGCTAGTTTTTAGACATTTATTCCTATAAAGTCTAGGTCCACATATTTAGTCTTTTTTAATGTTAGTATAATATTAAGACACTGGTTAATGTGATTATTTCTATTGGGAGATAAAAATGAGGTTTCTATTGTATTTATTGTATGTATTTTTTGCATATATTCTTTATATGTATATTGTCTATATGTATAGGCACTATACTATCTGTTTCTGACATATTTTTATATGTTTAATTGTAGATTGTCTTGAAAAAGGTTGTCCAGAACAGCCGAAACGTCGACTTTGCTATGTTGTGAAATTTATAAATAAAAATAAATAAAAAGTGCCCTCCTCCTTCTTCCAGTGCAAGTGTCCTTTGGAGGTGTCACCTGGGTAATTTATTGATTAACCCCTTAGCTTCAGTCTCTTGGTATCTCTTGTTGAAAAAGAAAACACACATATCCTACTCTAGTGGGAGCTGGCTGCTTATTGGTGCCTGCACACATTTGTCTCCTGTGATTGGCTAACTATATGTGTTCAGCTAGCTGCCAGCAGTGCAATGCTGTTCTTTTAGCAAAAGGATAACAAGCTAATGAAGCAAATTTGATAAAATAAGTAATTTGGAAAGTTGTTTAAAATTATATGTTCTATCCAAAGATATGAAAGAAAATTGTTGGGTTTCCTGTCCCTTTAACTGCAAAGGAGTCCAATTATATATATGTATATGTGTGTACATATGTAATTATATGTGTGTGTGTGTGTGTGTGTATATATATATATATATATATATATATACACACAGAGTATGCATATATATATTTATATATATATATATATATATGTAAAAACATATATACACATATAAATACATACAGTATGTACATGTGTGTAATTGTGTGTGTGTATATATATATATATATATATATACACACACATATACATTTTTAAAGATGTATATGTATGTATCTCAATGTCTGCCTGCCTTTTTTTCCCAACACCTGAGATCTCATATCTTTGAGCCCTTATAACTTTTGTGTGCAATTTTCTTTGATGTTTTGTATTAAATGGTGTTATTATTAGTGTATCTGTACTTTATAATGTATTTTAGATGTGTTTTTTGCAACTTTGTTGTTTTGTGAAACAGTTAACCAGAGCTCTGAAGTCTCGGTAAACATTATAACGTAAATCGCTTTTGCGATTAAACGATCAAGTTTACTTTCAACGCGTAATACCCTCGATAAACCCCTTATTACTTTACTTGCGCAAACACATTTAATAACCAGTGTTCCTGTGTAGTGTATGCTAAATAATGTTTAATAAGTTCTCTTGTAATGTGTATGATGTGTGGCGTTTGTACTTGTTTTATATACACACACGATATAAATAGGGGTAGATTTACTTCCCATTTGTTCTACCTTATAACTGAGCTTAACAGTCTCTAGCAGTGTAATTACACACATAGGACAGGTGAGGCGCTGCCTCACCTGCCTCCTATGACTGCACGTCACTGCTTATAACTGAACTTAACAGTCTCTAGCAGTGTAATTAGTAACTTGTGTACAGCTTTTGTTAGTTAGAAGGTAACTAAATTCCCTTTTATTTGTTACACAGCTGTAAACGAGTCACTGTTGGAGCAGCTGAAAAATATAACGGTGAAAGGAGAAAAGGAAGAAGCAGCTAGCCCACCTATACATATAACCAAAGCGGACAGGCCAGGATCTGCCAGACCTTGTTTAATAGAAGAAATTTCCAGTACAGAACATCAGGAGGAAGAATTACTTAGTGCTCCCCACCATGAGTTGTCTGTAACTAGGGATCATTCAGGGAAACCTCAGATGCTGATACTTAAAGCTGAGCTAAAAGGTGTGCTCTCTGTTTCACAGTGTGATCTGAGCGTGTCCCAGGTAAGCAAAACCAGATGTGTACTACCGAGCCAGGTGTGTGTGACAAAGCCAGATGTGTATGATAGGCCAGGCATGTGCAACCGGCAAAGCCAGGTGTGTACAATAGGCCAGGTCAGATGTGTATGATAGGCCAGGCATGTGCAACCGGCAAAGCCAGGTGTGTACAATAGGCCAGGTCAGATGTGTATGATAGGCCAGGCATGTGCAACCGGCAAAGCCAGATGTGTATGATAGGCCAGGCATGTGCAACAGGCAAAGCCAGGTGTGTATTATAGGCCAGGCATGTGCAACAGGCAAAGCCAGGTGTGTATGATAGGCCAAGCATGTGCAACAGGCAAAGCCAGATGTGTGCGATAGGCCAGGCATGTGAAACAGGCAAAGCCAGATGTGTACGATAGGCCAGGCATGCGCAACAGGCAAAGCCAGATGTGTACGATAGGCCAGGCATGCGCAACAGGCAAAGCCAGATGTGTACGATAGGCCAGGCATGCGCAACAGGCAAAGCCAGGCATGCGCAAAAGGCAAAGCCAGGTGTGTACGATAGGCCAGGCATGCGCAAAAGGCAACGCCAGGTGTGTACGATAGGCCAGGCATGTGCAACAGGTAAAGCCAGGTGTGTATGATAGGCCAGGCATGTGCAACAGGCAAAGCCAGGTGTGTATGATAGGCCAGGCATGCGCAAAAGGAAAAGCCAGATGTGTACGATAGGCCAGGCATGTGCAACAGGCAAAGCCAGGTGTGTATGATAGGCCAGGCATGTGCAACAGGCAAAGCCAGATGTGTGCGATAGGCCAGGCATGTGAAACATGCAAAGCCAGATGTGAACGATAGGCCAGGCATGCGCAACAGTCAAAGCCAGATGTGTACGATAGGCCAGGCATGCGCAACAGGCAAAGCCAGGTGTGTTAGATAGGCCAGGCATGTGAAACAGGCAAAGCCAGATGTGTACGATAGGCCAGGCATGCGCAACAGGCAAAGCCAGATGTGTACGATAGGCCAGGCATGCGCAACAGGCAAAGCCAGGTGTGTTAGATAGGCCAGGCATGTGAAACAGGCAAAGCCAGGTGTGTATGATAGGCCAGGCATGTGCAACAGGCAAAGCCAGGTGTGTATGATAGGCCAGGCATGTGCAACAGGCAAAGCCAGGTGTGTATCATAGGCCAGGCATGTGCAACAGGCAAAGCCAGGTGTGTATGATAGGCCAGGCATGTGCAACAGGCAAAGCCTGGTGTGTTACATAGGCCAGGCATGTGCAACAGGCAAAGCCAGGTGTGTATGATAGACCAGGCATGTGCACCAGGCAACGCCAGGTGTGTATGATAGGCCAGGCATGTGCAACAGGCAAAGCCAGGTGTGTATTATAGGCCAGGCATGTGCAACAGGCAAAGCCAGGTGTGTATGATAGGCCAGGCATGTGCAACAGGCAAAGCCAGGTGTGTATGATAGGCCAGGCATGCGCAACAGCCAAAGCCAGATGTGTGCGATAGGCCAGGCATGCTCAACAGGCAAAGCCAGGTGTGTTAGATAGGCCAGGCAAGCAGATAAAGCCAGGTGTGTACGATAGGCCAGACAAGCAGATAAAGCCAGGTGTGTACAATAGGCCAGGCAAGCAGATAAAGCCAGGTGTGTATGATAGGCCAGGCAAGCAGATAAAGCCAGGTGTGTATGATAGGCCAGGCAAGCAGATAAAGCCAGGTGTGTATGATAGGCCAGACAAGCAGATAAAGCCAGGTGTGTACGATAGGCCAGTCAAGCAGATAAAGCCAGGTGTATACGATAGGCCAGGCAAGCAGATAAAGCCAGGTGTGTATGATAGGCCAGACAAGCAGATAAAGCCAGGTGTATACGATAGGCCAGGCAAGCAGATAAAGCCAGGTGTGTATGATAGGCCAGGCAAGCAGATAAAGCCAGGTGTGTATGATAGGCCAGGCAAGCAGATAAAGCCAGGTGTGTATGATAGGCAAGCAGATAAAGCCAGGTGTGTACGATAGGCCAGGCAAGCAGATAAAGCCAGGTGTGTACGATAGGCCAGGCAAGTAGATAAAGCCAGGTGTGTATGATAGGCAAGCAGATAAAGCCAGGTGTGTACGATAGACCAGGCAAGCAGATAAAGCCAGGTGTGTACGATAGACCAGGCAAGCAGATAAAGCCAGGTGTATACGATAGGCCAGGCAAGCAGATAAAGCCAGGTGTGTACGATAGGCCAGACAATCAGATAAAGCCAGGTGTGTATGATAGGCCAGGCAAGCAGATAAAGCCAGGTGTGTATAATAGGCAAGCAGATAAAGCCAGGTGTGTACGATAGGCCAGGCAAGCAGATAAAGCCAGGTGTGTACGATAGGCCAGGCAAGCAGATAAAGCCAGGTGTGTACGATAGGCCAGGCAAGCAGATAAAGCCGGGTGTGTACGATAGGCCAGGCAAGCAGATAAAGCCAGGTGTGTACGATAGGCCAGGCAAGCAGATAAAGCCAGGTGTGTACGATAGGCCAGGCAAGCAGATAAAGCCAGGTGTGTATGATAGGCAAGCAGATAAAGCCAGGTGTGTACGATAGGCCAGGCAAGCAGATAAAGCCAGGTGTGTACGATAGGCCAGGCAAGCAGATAAAGCCAGGTGTGTACGATAGGCCAGGCAAGCAGATAAAGCCAGGTGTGTATGATAGGCAAGCAGATAAAGCCAGGTGTGTACGATAGGCCAGGCAAGCAGATAAAGCCAGGTGTGTACGATAGGCCAGGCAAGCAGATAAAGCCAGGTGTATACGATAGGCCAGGCAAGCAGATAAAGCCAGGTGTGTACGATAGGCCAGGCAAGCAGATAAAGCCAGGTGTGTATGATAGGCCAGACAAGCAGATAAAGCCAGGTGTGTACGATAGGCCAGGCAAGCAGATAAAGCCAGGTGTGTACGATAGGCCAGGCAAGCAGATAAAGCCAGGTGTGTATGATAGGCCAGACAAGCAGATAAAGCCAGGTGTGTACGATAGGCCAGACAAGCAGATAAAGCCAGGTGTGTACGATAGGCCAGGCAAGCAGATAAAGCCAGGTGTGTACGATAGGCCAGGCAAGCAGATAAAGCCAGGTGTGTATGATAGGCCAGGCAAGCAGATAAAGCAAGGTGTGTACGATAGACCAGGCAAGTAGATAAAGCCAGGTGTGTACAATAGGCCAGGCAAGCAGATAAAGCCAGGTGTGTATGATAGGCAAGCAGATAAAGCCAGGTGTGTACGATAGGCCAGGCAAGCAGATAAAGCCAGGTGTGTATGATAGGCCAGACAAGCAGATAAAGCCAGGTGTGTACGATAGGCCAGGCAAGCAGATAAAGCCAGGTGTGTACGATAGGCCAGGCAAGCAGATAAAGCCAGGTGTGTATGATAGGCCAGGCAAGCAGATAAAGCCAAGTGTGTATGATAGGCCAGACAAGCAGATAAAGCCAAGTGTGTATGATAGGCCAGGCAAGCAGATAAAGCCAGGTGTATACGATAGGCCAGGCAAGCAGATAAAGCCAGGTGTGTACGATAGGCCAGGCAAGCAGATAAAGCCAGGTGTGTATGATAGGCAAGCAGATAAAGCCAGGTGTGTACGATAGGCCAGGCAAGCAGATAAAGCCAGGTGTGTACGATAGGCCAGGCAAGCAGATAAAGCCAGGTGTGTATGATAGGCCAGGCAAGCAGATAAAGCCAGGTGTGTACGATAGGCCAGGCAAGCAGATAAAGCCAGGTGTGTATGATAGGCAAGCAGATAAAGCCAGGTGTGTACGATAGGCCAGGCAAGCAGATAAAGCCAGGTGTGTACGATAGGCCAGGCAAGCAGATAAAGCCAGGTGTATACGATAGGCCAGGCAAGCAGATAAAGCCAGGTGTGTATGATAGGCCAGGCAAGCAGATAAAGCCAGGTGTGTATGATAGGCCAGACAAGCAGATAAAGCCAGGTGTGTACGATAGGCCAGGCAAGCAGATAATGCCAGGTGTGTACGATAGGCCAGGCAAGCAGATAAAGCCAGGTGTGTATGATAGGCAAGCAGATAAAGCCAGGTGTGTACGATAGGCCAGGCAAGCAGATAAAGCCAGGTGTGTACGATAGGCCAGACAAGCAGATAAAGCCAGGTGTGTACGATAGGCCAGGCAAGCAGATAAAGCCAGGTGTGTACGATAGGCCAGGCAAGCAGATAAAGCCAGGTGTGTACGATAGGCCAGGCAAGCAGATAAAGCCAGGTGTATACGATAGGCCAGACAAGCAGATAAAGCCAGGTGTGTATGATAGGCCAGGCAAGCAGATAAAGCCAGGTGTGTATGATAGGCCAGGCAAGCAGATAAAGCCAGGTGTGTACGATAGGCCAGGCAAGCAGATAAAGCCAGGTGTGTACGATAGGCCAGACAAGCAGATAAAGCCAGGTGTGTACGATAGGCCAGGCAAGCAGATAAAGCCAGGTGTGTACGATAGGCCAGGCAAGCAGATAAAGCCAGGTGTGTACGATAGGCCAGGCAAGCAGATAAAGCCAGGTGTGTACGATAGGCCAGGCAAGCAGATAAAGCCAGGTGTGTACGATAGGCCAGGCAAGCAGATAAAGCCAGGTGTGTACGATAGGCCAGGCAAGCAGATAAAGCCAGGTGTGTACGATAGGCCAGGCAAGCAGATAAAGCCAGGTGTGTATGATAGGCCAGGCAAGCAGATAAAGCCAGGTGTGTATGATAGGCCAGGCAAGCAGATAAAGCCAGGTGTGTATGATAGGCCAGGCAAGCAGATAAAGCCAGGTGTGTATGATAGGCCAGGCAAGCAGATAAAGCCAGGTGTGTATGATAGGCCAGGCAAGCAGATAAAGCCAGGTGTGTATGATAGGCCAGGCAAGCAGATAAAGCCAGGTGTGTATGATAGGCCAGGCAAGCAGATAAAGCCAGGTGTGTATGATAGGCCAGACAAGCAGATAAAGCCAGGTGTATACGATAGGCCAGGCAAGCAGATAAAGCCAGGTGTGTACGATAGGCCAGGCAAGCAGATAAAGCCAGGTGTGTATGATAGGCCAGGCAAGCAGATAAAGCCAGGTGTGTATGATAGGCCAGGCAAGCAGATAAAGCCAGGTGTGTATGATAGGCCAGGCAAGCAGATAAAGCCAGGTGTGTATGATAGGCCAGGCAAGCAGATAAAGCCAGGTGTGTATGATAGGCCAGGCAAGCAGATAAAGCCAGGTGTGTATGATAGGCCAGGCAAGCAGATAAAGCCAGGTGTGTATGATAGGCCAGACAAGCAGATAAAGCCAGGTGTATACGATAGGCCAGGCAAGCAGATAAAGCCAGGTGTGTACGATAGGCCAGGCAAGCAGATAAAGCCAGGTGTGTATGATAGGCCAGGCAAGCAGATAAAGCCAGGTGTGTATGATAGGCCAGGCAAGCAGATAAAGCCAGGTGTGTATGATAGGCCAGGCAAGCAGATAAAGCCAGGTGTGTATGATAGGCCAGACAAGCAGATAAAGCCAGGTGTGTATGATAGGCCAGGCAAGCAGATAAAGCCAGGTGTGTACGATAGGCCAGGCAAGCAGATAAAGCCAGGTGTATACGATAGGCCAGGCAAGCAGATAAGCCAGGTGTGTATGATAGGCCAGGCAAGCAGATAAAGCCAGGTGTGTATGATAGGCCAGGCAAGCAGATAAAGCAAGGTGTGTATGATAGGCCAGGCAAGCAGATAAAGCCAGGTGTGTACGATAGGCCAGACAAGCAGATAAAGCCAGGTGTATACGATAGGCCAGGCAAGCAGATAAGCCAGGTGTGTATGATAGGCCAGGCAAGCAGATAAAGCCAGGTGTGTATGATAGGCCAGGCAAGCAGATAAAGCAAGGTGTGTATGATAGGCCAGACAAGCAGATAAAGCCAGGTGTGTACGATAGGCCAGACAAGCAGATAAAGCCAGGTGTGTACGATAGGCCAGGCAAGCAGATAAAGCCAGGTGTGTACGATAGGCCAGGCAAGCAGATAAAGCCAGGTGTGTACGATAGGCCAGGCAAGCAGATAAAGCCAGGTGTGTACGATAGGCCAGGCAAGCAGATAAAGCCAGGTGTGTACGATAGGCCAGGCAAGCAGATAAAGCATGCAATTTAAATACTTTTTTTTTTTATTGAGGTTGTAAACAATACAACACAAATTGTCACATATATATGTCTTGGTCTGTGAGAAATAAATTACATATACAAATTCAGTCTAAAGGACTGAGAAAATGATACTATATACAGCACACTATTGATCCCTTTGATATTGTGCGTGGTAATTATATTAAAACAAAAAAAGTTTATTCAAATTTAGATAAAAATGGGTTAAAATGAAAAACAAACAAGTACTTTATGGTTTTTATGACAAATACTGGTTAGGTATTAACCTAAGTTCATGTCTATTTAACAAATATTTCACCTATTACAAATATCAATTGTTCTGATATGAACGTTCTATATATGGGAGCTGGGGATTAATCCTGAAGATTGCAGCAAATTAATTAATGTGTTGTCAGTTATTACCTATTAATACCAATGGTTGCTGTCATAACCTCTGTTTTTTATGGCTCAAATTGCACCAAAGTTTAATCTATAAGGTTCAAATGACCACCGGATATTTCCCTTGTGATATAATAGTCCTTCTAGTTCATATTATATGTGCTGGTCTGGACTAGAAGGACTTTATACCTATAGTGGAAAGTTATTTCTCTATCTATTATATTAAAAAGGAAATATCTGGTGGTCATTTGAACCTTATAGATTAAACTTTGGTGCAATTTGATAAAAACCATAAAGTACTTGGTTTGTTTTTCATTTTAACCCATTTAGTATCTACTACGCACAATATCAAAGGGATCAATAGTGTGCTGTACATAGTATCCTTTTCTCAGTCCTTTAGACTGAATTTGTAAATATAATCATCAGATACTAAGCACCTTACGCCATTGAAGTTTTTCTAGTAAAGGCATACCATTACTTTGAAATAACAGTTTCCCAAAGCATAAAATAAGACAAGTAGTGCCATTGGTTTCATACATTAAATAAATTACATCAATGAATAAAATTGTTGTTATACATAGCAGATTAACATACAATATTAAAATAGCATTAACTGTAAAATAACATTTTGACCTCCAGGATCCAGGCAGGAAAACAAAAACACAATGGTCTACAAAGATATCTCATACTGTAATACACTGTATGAATTAAAGTAGAGCATGAAACACACGTCATGTTTTCTAGAATAATATAGGTAGGAATCCTCTTAAGAGAACATTTACAGTAGGTGCACTAAATATTCCCCATATCATATCCAAATGGCACCTATTGCATCAACAAGAATATAAGTAAAAAAAAACTAGGAGAAATTGGGGGGAAGGAACGGAAAGGGTCACTTATAGTTAGAGAAAGTGTCATAGACATAGGTCCATAATCCGTGGTAAACAAGTTACAACTGTATACAGGAAAGTTGTTGCACAAAACTGTTTAACTTACAATTTGAAAGGAGTATGAAGGGTAAAATAACATTTGACCTCCAGATATAACACAGACATGATGGACTATAGAATGTTCTAATACTGTAATGTTCCGTATAAAGTAAGGTTGAGCATGAAACTTACCTTATATTTTGCAGCTATACACCACTTATGAGTCTATGGGGCCGAATTATCAAGCCCTGAAAAGACCGCTGCTCCATAACTTGTCCGCTGCCTCGGAGGCTGCGGTCCTCAATCTGCGTGATCCTATACGATCAGGCTGATTGACACCCCCTGCTAGCGACCAATCAGCAGGGGGCGGCATTGCACAAGCAGTTCACCAGAACTGCTTGTGCAATAATAAAAGCCAACAGTGTAAGCTTTATCGATGTGCGGCGGACATGATACGCTACATCGTATCATGTCCGCTCGCACTTTGGTAAATTGGCCCCTATATAGAAGATCTGTCTATGCATTAATCTCCTGTTCAATCCATTTACTGTCATCAATCCCTTACAATAGAAAGTAATCTGGGTGTGTAAAGTAAATTTTAGGACTCTATTTATTTGTACTTACGGAGTGAGGATAAGGGGATAAAAATGAACGCTCAGCTATGTCACGTGCAGGTCATCTAAGAACCTGAGATTAAATGAGAGATATAGTATAAGTTAACTTTGGCTATAGAGATATTTTTTCGTTTCCAGAAAGTAATAGGATCTTCAGTTCTGGCTACAGTGCCTGCTACTAAAGTATAGAGAATGTGGACACTACATTAACACATCCACCTAATAATAAAATAGAGACAGCAGGAGTATAACTTTACCATAAACAGTAATCCAAAAGCTAAATGTTCTTATATGCATATAATAAAACCAGTTTGGAAACAGCGAAAACCTAGGACCAGGATCAGTGTACAATAATAGCTGGAACAGTTTGTTAAAGAAAAACAAATTTCAAGCAAAAATTAACAATACCCTTAGGCATTAGTTTTCCAAATTATCTAGAAACATGAGGCTTCAGACCGTAGTTTCTTCAAATAAAGTTCCATTCTTTAAGAAGGCATCATAGAGATTCCTGGTAGGCTGCTTTGGGTGCAAATAGGGACAGGAGACAGACACAGTATTACCCCACATCGGCTCTCCAAAACTTATGTCCCAGTAGGGCATCAGATGTCTCCAGACAGTCATAGAAATAAATTCCTACATCCTCCCAGTAGTAGGACTGTAAAGTCAGAATGTTAGTTATGAGTAGATCGGGGGGGGGGGGGAAGCTTAGAGTCCTCTTCTGACTCGATATTTCTAACTTGAAGCTATCTGTGTGGTCGTGTGGCAAGGTTCCTTCATCACAAACCGCTCCAAAGCAGGCTGAGGAGCTGGGTCCTGCAATCTGTCACATAAGACCTCTGGATCTTCCATCCAATCCTTCAAATATCGTAAGCTGCACTCCCCAGGGTTGGCCGCACCCCTCAAGGCACACACTAGTAAATAAGAGGTCTTATCTTCACTCTGACATAGAGCTATTGAGGTGCCAGCCCGTATTGTAGCTTTGCTGTTATCAGTGGCTCTCTGCTGCTCCAACACAGTTCTCCTGTGTGATTGTGGGAAAGCTTCTTCCTGCATGCCCTGAAATTGAGTTCTCCATGTGAATGCAGCGATACTGCGAAGCATCGCCTCTTCAAAATCCGTAAGCAGGATCTGTAGCTTTAGAGAAAGGTCTTTCATACTGGTTGGCATGGAATTCTCCAAGGTAGCCATTTGTAAAACAGATAATGTTGGGATCTCTCATAAATAATTAAGGTAAGTAGAAACTGTGCAACATATACAGCTGCTTGTTCTGTGTTATTAGGAAAATAGGGAGGGCTGGATGAAGGCCTAGGCCGTTAGATGGCTTCCGCTACACAATTCATCTGTTCAGGTCTTCTGGGCAGAAATCTCTTCTAATAAGTGCAGTGTTCTGATCAGCAAGTATTGAGCTTCATAATATTGTACAGATGTGATCTGGATTATAAGTCTAAGGAGTGATAAATAGTGGATTTACCAGCTCCTGTGGTCAGCCATAGAGAAAAGCAGCCATCTTGGCTGCTGCTCGGACATGCCCCCGGCAATTTAAACACTTTTACTGTGAATTGTAGCTTATTCTCTTTGTATCTTTTGTTTAAAAGGATATGTATATATCCTTAGCAGCATTGTGCTACTGGGAGCTAGCTGGTGACTACACGTCTATTGTCATTGGTTTGTAATGGGTTTCTGGTATACCTACGGAAAATAACTTGTGGTTTATCTAGTAAAGTAAAGAGCTTCTATCTTCATTCTGTTAATTATCTAAATGCCAGAGGAATGTAATTGAACATGATTGAGTGATTTAATGCCAAGTAGTTTTCTTTGCAACTACTCTGTGCTAATTGGAAATCATTTTATTTCTCTGCAATTCTGAAATAAATTATTTATATAGCTTTATAATCATTTTAAGTAAGGATATATTAAATAAAATACAAGATGCAGCATAGAACTATATAGAGATGTATTCAAGGACAAAAAAAATTGTTTATACTTAGTGATGTCATCAGATTAGACTATAAAACTATAAATATGTCTCTGTTGCTAGAAAGACAGGACAACATTATAAGCAATCTTAATTTGATTTAGTAATGAATTTCATTTTTTTTTTTAGTTCTGTGAACTAATGTACTGCATAATAAAAATATATTTTCTGCCAATATTCTCTCTCAGATTCATTTCTTATTATTATTATAAAAAATAAAAATATATATTGAGAACATTTCTTTATAAGAAATGAGACCTGTTTCACTGGTATAAAATTAAAGGTTGGTGCTTGGCATCTAAATTTCAAAATAACTGTACTTTAAGAACTTATAATTGAAAAAGGTGTAAAACAATACATTTTTACAAGATTTGTTCAGCTAGCTACCAGTGGTCCATTGCTGCTCTGTGGTTGACTTTAACTAAGTGTTTAATCCCAATACAGGTGTTAAATACACAATTATATGCAAGTAGTAGCAGAGGCTAAGCTTCCCGAGGAACTTAAGATTCCTAAATTAGATAGGGTTTATGAAGACAGGAAGGTCCCACAAAGTTTTTCTGTCCCAGTTCGTATGACGAACATTATTAGAAACGAATGGGAAAGAATTGGAACATCCTTTTCTCCCTCGGCTACTTTTAAAAAATTGTTCCCGGTCCCTGACTCTCAATTAGAGCTGTGGGGCTCCATCCCTAAGGTGGATGGCATCATTTCGACGCTAGCTAAGCGTACTACTATCCCTCTTGAGGATAGCTCTTCCTTTAGAGAACCTATGGATAAGAAGTTTGAAACTTTCCTAAGGAGAATGTTCCAACACTCTGGATTTTTATTTCAACCGGCGGCAGCAGTGGCCGCGGTGGCCAGGGCCGCCACCTACTGGTGCGACTCCCTGTCAGAACGTATCAAGGTGGAATCTCCCCTCGAGGATATTCAGGAGAGAATTAAAGCTTTTAGAGTAGCTAATTCTTTCATCTGTAATGTGAATATGCAGATTATTCACCTGAATGCTAGGGCTTCAGGTTTTGCTATCCTATCCCGCAGGGCTCTCTGGTTGAAGTCTTGGTCAGTGGATATGACTTATAAATACAAAATCCTTTCTCTTCCTTTCAAGGGGAACATTTTATTTGGACCAGGTCTGGACTCCATCATCTCTACGGTTACTGGAGGGAAAGGTGCCTTCCTACCTCAGGATAAGAAGAACAGATCTAAGGGACGGGCAGTCCTCTAATTTTCGTTCGGACAAATCCCAACAATCTCAATCTTCATCCAAACCTGAGCAGCCCAAGAGCACTTGGAAGCCTGCTCAGTCCTGGAACAAGTCCAAACAGACAAAGAAGCCCCCCTGATAACAAATCGGCATGAAGGGACGGCCTCCGATCCAGGATCGGATAGAGTAGAGGGCAGATTGTCGCTATTCTCAGATGCTTGGTTTCAAGGTGTGCAGGATCCTTGGATTCTGGAGGTCGTATTTCAGGGATACCGGATAGGATTCAAATCTCATCCGCTCAGGGGCAGATTCCTACTCTCCAGACTGTCTACAAGACCAGAGAAGAGGACAGCCTTTTTAGATTGTGTACGGGATCTAGTCTCCTTATGAGTAATTATCCCGGTACCTGTATCAGAAAGAGGTCTGGGGTTCTATTCAAGCCTCTTTTGTGGTTCCAAAAAAGGAGGGACCCATTAGTCCAATTCTGGACTTGAAGTGCCTAAACAAATTTCTAAGTGCCCCCTACTTCAAAATGGAGACTATAAGATCAATCCTTCTCCTGGTTCAGGAAGGACAGTTTATGACTACCATATATCTGAAGGATGCATACCTTCATGTTCCGATCCACAGGGAGCATTTCCAGTTCCTGAGATTCGCCTTTCTGGATCAATACTTCCAGTTTATAGCACTTCCGTTTGGCTTAGCTCCAAGGATATTTACGAAGGTTCTAGAGGCTCTTCTAGAGTTTGCTGGAACCCAAGGTATAGCAGTAGCTCCTTATCTGGACGATATCTTGGTACAGGCACCATCTTTTTGTCTAGCAAGGGATCACTCAGAAAGTCTTCTTCGGTCACATGGATGGAAGATAAACTTGGAAAATAGTTCGCTTACTCCAAATACCAGAGTGAATTTCCTGGGCACAGTTGTAGACTCGGTGTCCATGAAGATCTTTCTAACAGATCAGAGACGTTGCAAGCTAACAACTGCATGTCTTGCCCTCCAGGCCTCCTTGAAACCTTCAGTGGCCCGACTTATGGAGGTGATTGGACTCATGGTGTCTTGTATGGACATCATTTCCTTTGCCAGATTCCATCTCAGACCTTTACAGCTATGCATGCTGAGACAATGGAATGGCGACCATTCCGATCTGTCACAACAGATAATTCTGGGCAGTCTGTCGAGAGACTTGCTCTCTTGGTTGCTCTGTCAAGATCACCTGTCCCAAGGCACGTGCTTCTTGAGACTGTCCTGGGAGATTGTGGCTACGGACACCAGTCTACCCGGCTGGGGAGCTGTTTGGGGTGCCAGGAAGGCACAGGGGCGGTGGACTCAGGAGGAGTCCACTCTTCCGATCAATATCTTGGAACTCTGGGCAATCTTCAGTGCTCTGAAGGTTTGGCCCCTCCTGGGTTTGTCCCAGTTTATCAGATTCTAATCAGACAATATAACTTCTGTAGCCTACATCAACCATCAGGGAGGAACGAGAAGTTTGTTAGCGATGAGTGAAGTATCTCAAATCCTAGAATGGGCAGAGGCCCACAACTGTATGCTGTCAGCAATCCACAATCCGGGTGTGGACAACTGGGAAGCATGCTTGCTCAGCAGGCAATCCTTTCACCCGGGGGAATGGTCTCTCCACCCCGAAGGTCTTTGCAGAGATATGCAGCAGATGGGGGATGCCAGAGATAGGCCTCATGGCTTCCCGTCTCAATGACAAACTACCCAAGTATGGGTAGAGATTGAGGGATCCTCAAGCTGTTCTAATGCCCTAGCGGTTCTATGGAGGTTCAGACTCGTATATCTCTTTCCTCCATTATTTCTTCTCCCTCGTGTGGTGGCCCGCATCAAACAGGAGCAAGCATCAGTGATTCTAATTGCTCCATCCTGGCCGCAAAGGACTTGGTTCGCGAATCTGGTGGGGATGTCCTCATCTGCTCCGTGGAGGTTACCTTGTCGCGGGGACCTGCTGATACAGGGACCTTTCCTTCATCAAAATCTAGATTCTCTGAGGCTGACTGCGTGGAGATTGAACGCTTAGTCTTTGCCAGGAGAGTTTTCTATGAGAGTGTCATCGAGTGTAAGCCAGTTACTCGACACATCTACCATAAGGTGTGGCAGACCTACATGCACTGGTGCGAGGAGTGTCGTTTTTCTTGGCATAAAGTTAAAGTTGCCAGGATAGACTGGAGAAGGGTCTATCTGCTAGTTCCCTGAAGGGACAGATGTCGGCCCTGTCAGTGTTACTGCACAAGAGATTAGCTGAGCTTCCGGATGTGCAGTCCTTTGTTAAGGCCCTGACTAGTATCAGACCTGTGTTTAGAAAGATGGCTCCACCATGGAGTCTCAATCTTGTTCTTCGTGTGTTGCAGCAGGCTCTGTTTGAGCCCATGCATAATGTTGACATTAAACTGTTATCTTGGAAGGTTTTGTTTCTATTGGCTATTGCCTCTGCTTGCAGAGTCTCTGAGATTTCTGCCCTGCAATGTGGCCCCCCTTACCTTGTTTTTCATGCCGATAAGGTGGTTTTACATACTAAGTTAGGTTTCCTTCCTAAGGTGGTGTCAGATCGCAACATTAATCAAGAGATTGTTGTTCCTTCCTTGTGTCCCAATCCTTCTTCGGCAAAGGAACGTTTGCTTCACAATCTAGATATGGTTCGTGCCTTGAAGTTCTACCTTCAGGCTTCTAAGGAGTTCAGACAATCTTCATCTTTGTTTGTCATCTTTGCGGGTAAACATAGGGGTCAGAAGGCCATTACATCCTCCCTGTCTTTCTGGTTGAGAAGTATCATCCACCTAGCTTATGAGACGGCTAGATCAGTAGCTTCTTCCTGGGCTTTTAAGAACAAAGTCTCAATGAATCAGATTTGTAAAGCAGCTACCTGGTCCTCCTTACATACTTTTTCTAAATTTTACAAGTTTGATGTGTTTGCTTCGGCTGAAGCAGCTTTCGGGAAAAAGATTTTGCAGGCTGTGGTGCCCTCAGATTAGGGTCCGCCTCTTTTGTTCCCTCCTGTTATTCCTTCAGTGTCCTCTGAAGCTTAGGTATTATTTTTCCCAACGATAAGGAATTAAGTCGTGGACTCTCCCTGCCTTATGGAAAGAAAACAAAATGTATGCTTACCAGATACATTTCTTTCTTTCCTGGCAGGGAGAGTCCACGATCCCGTCAGTAAGTTATTCTTTGTTTGGACGGCTCCCTTTTTGTCTTCTGGCACCTTTATACCCTGATGTTTCTCCTACTTTTCCTCGGGCCGAATGACTGGGGGGATTAGGGGAAGTGGGAGGGATATTTAAGCCTTTGGCTGGGGTGTCTTTGCCTCCTCCTGGTGGCCAGGTGTTGTATTTCCCAACAGTAAGGAATGAAGTTGTGGACTCTCCCTGCCAGGAAAGAAAGGAATTTATCTGATAAGCATAAATGTTGTTTTTCTTTCAAATTACTCTAAAGGGACATTATAAATAAGCAACTTCTGTAACCTCAGTTTTCTTCATAATGCTGCAAGTTGCCTAAACCAGCTGTTTAACCCCTTTGTGCCTGCATCCTTGTTCCGATGTAAACACTTGCTGTAAAAACAAAATCACGCAATCGTTGATGCGATCATGTGATTTCAAGGCCGGGATTGGATAATGGGGGACTGCCTATGCTGCTAGGCATGCCCCACTGTCCGATTCTTGCTTGCGTGAAAGGGGGAGTCTGCAGGATGCCATATAAGGTAGGACGTTCCATGCCATCTGAACAGCATTAAAACCCAGCATGGAACGTCCTAACGGTGTGAAGGGGTTAATTTGCAGCTGTAAGAATTTGCTTTTTGGCCTCATTAGGGAGAGAGGGTCAAGCATAATATTTACTCAATTAAGATCTTAATATCTCTAACCTTTTGTTTTTAGTGTAATCCCACACAGATGACACTATAAGGAATCACTACTAGTTCCCAGGCTTTCTACTATATTGTACTGCACAGGGTAATATTACTTGGCTATTATACATCTGCTTTTGTTTGTTTCAGGACGACTTAATGCTTGAGGTCTCCGAAAGATACAGATTGCACTTAACTCTGCCAGAAATTGTCAATGAAGAAACTGTGAGAGCAAAATACAACAAAGCAAGGCAGGTTCTCACTGTAACAATGTCAGTATTATAGCACACTGCTGGCATCTTATTTAGTTACTAGATGTGCACAAATCTGTACAGCGCTTCTGCAGCCGTGTGCCACTAAATACAGATCATGTGCTATTGTATTGTCTGTTTATTATGTACTTGTTAGTTATGCAGTTCTACAGCCAACTGCGCACCACTAAATACAGATCATGTGCTATTGTATTGTCTCTTTATTATGTACTTGTTGGTTATGCAGTTCTACAGCCAACTGTGCACCACTAAATACAGATCATGTGCTATTGTATTGTTTCTTTATTATGTACTTGTTGGTTATGCAATTCTACAGCCAACTGTGCACCGCTAAATACAGATCATGTACTATCGTATTGTCGCTTTATTATGTACTTGTTGGTTATGCAATTCTACTGTATTTAATACTCCTTCACATACAACTTGCAATTAAAAAAATTCAAGCTTATCAAATGTACTTCCTTCTGCTGGTCTACTTTGACAAACATAAAGATAAGCGTGGGAGTATGCAATTTGTGAGCAGTATATTATACTACATAGTTCCAAACACAGCTGCCGTATAGACACATGCACACATTTATATATATATATATATATATATATATATATATATATATATATATATATATATATATATAATAAAAATATTTAAATAATATTAAAATAAAATAAAAAATATTAAAATAAAATAATAAAATATTATTTTATTTTAATATTATTTTAATGTTTTATTTTATTATTTTTATTTTACAGGTATTGTATTCTATTTTAATATTAGTTTATTTAAGTATTTTATTTTAATATTATTATTATTATTTTTTTTAATGTTACTTTAATATTTTATTTTAATATTATTAAAAATAAAATAATAATAATAAAAATAATATTAAAATAAAATACAAATAAAGTAAAATAATATTAAAATGAAGTAAGAACTTACTACAAGGAAGAGAGAATAGCGGCACTGCCAGGAGTAGCCCCTTATTTTAAAGGGACACTGAACCCAAATTTTTTTCTTTCATGATTTAGATAGAGCATGAAATTTTAAGCAACTTTCTAATTTACTCCTTTTATCAAATGTTCTTTATTCTCTTGGTATCTTTATTTGAAATGCAAGAATGTAAGTTTAGATGCCGGCCCATTTTTGGTGAACAACCTGGGTTGTCCTTGCTGATTGGTGGATAAATTCATCCACCAATAAAAAAGTGCTGTCCAGAGTGCTGAATTAAGAAAAAAGCTTAGATGCCTTCTTTTTCAATTAAAGATAGCAAAAGAACGAAGAAAAATTGATAATAGGAGTAAATTAGAAAGTTGCTTAAAATTGAATGTTCTATCTGAATCACAAAAGAAAAAATGTGGGTTCAGTGTCCCTTTAAATAATCATAGATTATTAATTTGTATTTATTGATACTCTAAAAAGTGAAGTATTATTAAGGGGGAAAGGTGCTGTGCACAGTCAATATTGAACAGGGAATTAGTAATGTAAGGATAACATTACAAAAAGTGTGTACATAATAGCACTCTGCCACTCATAATCAACAAAATTGGACAATAATTGCTTGTGTTGCTAGAAAAAGGAACAAGACGGTCGTTCTTTAAAAATTAACTTTTATTATTAACGTATATTAAAACATTAAAGAACACATGTAAAAACACAAATCAAACATGTGCTGTAGCTAATTTAGAATATCAAAGTGAGAGTTTCAGTAAATAATAAATGATATTCTATATAAATTAATAAAAAGTCACCGGTAGGCCTGATAGGATATAATATGCAGAGGCTACTAAAACAGTAGATAACATAAGAATCTAACTTTAGCAACTATAAATAAAGGATTCTGCACGGAGCAAATGTATCAACTGCCAATTCGGCAGTATAGTGTGATATAATAGGCAGAGATGCAATCTTAAGTGGTTACAATAATATGGAAAAAAATGCCCACTATTGCCCTGAGTTGCAGGGTAAATAAATGTAAAACAGTTGCCTAAATGGCAGTATGGTAGAATGCATAGGGCGGTAGTGAGAGCTAAAGCAATTGCGTTATTGTCTAAAATACTGCCCACTGTAGGACAAAGTTACACGCATGATAAATATTAACCAGCTGCCAATGTGTAGTAAGATATAATATATATATTTACAAATAGCCAAGTGGTGAGGAGTAAAAGCCAATAATAAGGATCAGGAAAAAATGTGCTTTAAACAAAAATATAACCCCAAATGGGTGAAGCCTCAAGGACTCACGCCATCAGCTAAATTAATCTATCAGGTAAGTTCTTACATAAATTAATTTTTCTTTCATATAGGTCGCAAGAGTCCACAAGCTGTTATGTATGGGATATAATACCCAAGATATGGAAGTCCATGAGTAACAATAAAGGGAGGGATAAAATAAAAACAGCTTTTTTCACTGAGAAATTAAATCCAAAACCCAAAATAATGTATTTTATTTAAAAAACAAAAACAAATTATAGGCACAATTATCAAACTGAAACCACTGCCTGAAGGACCTTTCTACCAAAAGCTGCTTCTCAAGAGGCAAAAACATAAAAATGGTAAAATTTAGTAAAGGTATGCAGAGAAGTGGCCACTTTGCAAACTTGATTAACTGAAGCCTCATTCTTGAAAGGCCAAGATCTGGCAACCGATCTAGTTGAGTGAGCTGTAATTCTCTAAAGGTGGAGGCTGACCCACCTCCAAATAAGCTTTGTGAATCACAAGTTTCAACCAAGAGGCTAAAGAAATAGCCGAGGCCTTCTGGCCTTTCTTAGGACCAGAAAAAAGAACAAACAGACTAGAAGTCTGTCTGAAATCCTTAGTAGTATCAATATAATATTTCAATGATCTAACAACATCCAAAGAATGCAAAACTTTTTCAGTAGCATTTTTAGGATTAGGACACAAGGAGGGAACAATAATTTCCCTATTAATGTTGTGTGAGTTAACTTTAGGTAAAAAAAATTAAAAGTAGTTTGCAAAACAACTTTTTATCCAGATGAAAAATCAGATAAGGAGACTCACAAGAGAGAGCAGACAATTCAAAAACTCTTCTAGCAAGAAAGTAGTTTAATGTCCAATGTATGCATAGGCTCAAAGGGAGGAGCTTGTAAAACCTTTAATACTTGGTTAAGACTCCAAGGAGGAGAAATAGGCCTAATAACAGGTTTTATCCGGATTAGAGCCTGAACAAAACAATGAATATCAGGAAGATTAGCAATTTTCCTTTGAAACATTACAGAAAGGGCAGATAAACCTTTATCTAAACTGTCCTGAAGAAACTGAAGAATCCTAGGAATTCTAAAAGAATGCCAGGCATAATCATGGGTAGAACACCACAAAATATACACTTTCCAAACTTTGTGATAGATCTTTCTAGAAACAGGCTTGCGGGCCTAAATCATAGTGTTAATCACAGAGTCAGAGAATCTTCTATGACTGAGAACTAAGCGTTCAATTTCCATGCCATTAAGTTTAGAGACTTTAGATCTGGATGGAAGAAGGGACCTTGAGACAGAAGGTCTGGCCTTAGAAGAAGAGGCTGCGGCAGGCAACTGGACATTCGGACCAGAGGTGGATACCAAATTCTGTGAGGCCACCCACCATCAGGATTACAAATGACCGTTCCATTTTGATTTTGGAAATTATTCTGGGACGCAGAACCAGAGGGGGGAATATATAAGCACGCTGTTAAAACCAGGGAACTGATAGAGCATCCAACACCTCCCCCTTTGGATCCATGGGCCTCGCAAGGTACCTGGGAAGTTTCTTGTTCAAATGAGAGGCCATCAGATCTATTTTGGTTAGGCCCCAAAATTCTACAATCAGAACACATCATGGTGGAGAGACCACTCTCCTGGATGTAGGGACTGATGACTGAGGTAATCTGCCTCCCATTTGACTACACCTGGGATGTGAATCTCAGTGGTGAGGCAGGAGTTGGTTTTTGCCCAAGAAAGGATTTGAGATACCTCTATCAAGGCTGGGGAACTTCGAGTTCCCCCTTTATGATTGACATAGGCCACTGTCGTGATACTGTCTGTCTGGAAACGGAGATAAGGCTCTTTCTACAATAGGGGCCAAGCCTGAAGGGCCCTGAAGAGAGCACAGAGTTCCAAAATATTGATTGGTAACCTCGCCTCCCGAGGATTCCAAACTCCTGCTGTCAGAGACCCCGAACAACTCCTCAACCTGTAAGACTTGCATCTGTGGTGATCACAGACCAAGCAAAAGAAGTCCCCTGAAGAATAGATTGTTGATTTATCCACCAAGTCAGAGAAAGGTGCGTATTGGGATCCAAGAATATCTGTAGTAAAATTTGAGTATAATTCTTGCACCATTGAGGTAGCATACAAAGCTGAAGAGGTCTCATATGAAAACGAGCAAAAGGAATTGTGTCCGAATCTGCAATCATGAGGCCTAGTACTTCCATACACATAACCACTGAATGGAATGAAAGAGACTGAAGGTTTAGACAAGCTGAAACCAATTGTATTAGTCTTTTTTCTGTTAAGAAGAGTGTCATGAACACTGAATCTATCTGGAAAACTAAAAAGGTGACTTTTGTTTGAGGTATCAAGGAACTCTGGTAAATTGATCCTCCAAGCATGTCTTTGAAGAAACAACAATACTTGTTTTGTGTGAGATTCTGCTAAATTAAAACATTGATCTAGTACCAAGATATCATCCAAATAAGCAAATACTGCAATACCCTGCACTCTGATTACAGATAAAAGGGCACAGAGAACCTTTGTAAATATACTTGGAGCTATTTCTAGGCCAAAACGGGAGAGCAACAAACTGGTAATGCTTTTCCAGAAAAGAGAACCTCAGAAATTGTTAATGTTCTGGACGGATAGGGATGTGATGGTAAACATCCTGTAATTCTATTGTGGACATAAAGTGACATTGTTGAATAAAAGGCAGGATAGTCCTTTTAGTTTCCATTTTGAAGTTTGTAATTCTTACATATTTGTTTAGAGTTTTCAGATCCAGAATTGGTCTGAAATAATTTTCCTTTTTTGGTACAATAAAAAAGAGTTGAATAAAATCCCATACCTTGTTCCTGCAAAGATACTGAGACACTTACTCCTTGATAAAGCCTTAGGAGTAAGGTGAAACGATTGTCAGATTTATGGTTTTTAAGGACCATTAATAGACTGTCTTCACTGTTATTGCTGCTAAGGACTTATGTACTTATCATAGCCTCAACAGCACTGTGCCACTATACGCTGTTTAGAGGGCTTAGCAATCTCTCTGTCCATTTGTTTATTTGTAACAGTGTCTAGTCTTAGTCCTGTATATTTTAATAAAGCTGTATTTTACTATTTAAAACAGACTGTTCCTGTTGTGCCTGGGAAGTCAAGGGGCTAATACCTACTTGCAATCACACTTAGAGCTGAGTTTTAGCTCTAATTAGTGTAAGTACCTGACTTGAATTGGAAGTTCCTAATAAATATATATATATATATATATATATATATATTTATATATACACATACAGCGGATATATAAAGTCTACACACCCCTGTTAAAATGGCAGGTTTCTGTCATGTAAAAAAATAAAATAATATGGTTGAAGCAACTTTTGATTTTATTACAGCACTCTTTTGGGGTATCAGTCTATCAGCATGGCACATCTTGACTTGGCAAGATTTGCCCACTCTTCTTTGCAAAAACACTCCAAATCTGTCAGATTGCGAGGACATCTCCTGTGCACAGCCCTCTTCAGATCACCCCACAGATTTTCGATTGGATTCAGGTCTGGGCTCTGGCTGGGCCATTCCAAAACTTTAATCTTCTTCTGGTGAAGCCATTCCTTTGTTGATTTAGATGTATGCTTTGGGTCGTTGTCATGCTGAAAGATGAAGTTCCTCTTCATGTTCAGCTTTCTAGCAGAAGCATGAAGGTTTTGTGCCAATATTAACTGGTATATGGAAGTGTTCATAATTCCCTTTACCTTGAATAAGGCCCCAGTTCCAGCTGAAGAAAAATAGCCCCAAAGTATGATGCTGCCATCACCATGATTCACTGTGGGTATGATGTTCTTTTGGTGATATGCAGTGTTGTTTTTGCGGCAAACATATCTTTTGGAATTATTGCCAAAAAGTTCAACCTTGGTTTCATCAGACCAGAACACCTTTTGCAACATGCTTTTGGGACACTTCAGATGTTTTTGCTAAATTAAGCTGGGCTTGGATGTTTTTCTTTGTAAGAAAAGGCTTCCGTCTTGCCGTCTACCCCAAAGCCCAAACATATGAAGAATACGGGAGATTGTTGTCACATGTACCACACAGCCAGTACTTGCCAGATATTCCTGCAGTTCCTTTAATGTTGCTGTAGGCCTCTTGGTAGCCTCCCAGACCAGTTTTCTTCTTGTTTTTTCATCAATTTTGGAGGGACATCCAGTTCTTGTTAATGTCATTGTTGTGCCATATGTTCTCCACTTGATGATGACTGTCTTCACTGTGTTCCATGGTATATCTAATGCCTTGGAAATTCTTTTGTACCCTTCTCCTGACTGATACCTTTTAACAATGAGATCCCTCTGATGCTTTGGAAGCTCTCTGCGGACCATGGCTTTTGTGTAGGACTCGGCTAAGAAAATGTCAGGAAAGACCTACTAGAACAGCTGAACTTTATTCGGGGGTTAATCAAATGCACTTTAAATTATGGCCGGTGTGTGATGACTTATTTAACATGGTTTTGAATGTGATTGCTTAATTCTGAACACAGCTACATCCCCAGTTATAATAGGGTGTGCACACTTATGCAAACACATTATTTTAGTTTGTTTGGTTTACTTCCCTCCACCTTAAAGATTTCAGTTTGTTTTTCAATTGAGTTGTGTAGTTTATAGGTCACATTAAAGGTGGAAAAAGTTCTGAAATGATTTATCTTTGTCTAATTTTTTTACATCACAGAAACCTGACATTTTAACAGGGGTGTGTAGACTTTTTATATCCATTGTGTGTATATATATATATATATATATATATATATATATATATATATATATATATATATATATATATATATATATATATATACACATATACAGAGTGCACTATTGTTTCTCTCTCTTTCCTTTACATATCTCCCCCTGGAGACACAGCTTGGAATTACTTGGATCATCCAAAGCTTACTATCATAAGAACTATATCCTTAAAGGATTACTTTCTGTTATAATTTTTAAGCCAAACAACTAACATATTAAAGTTAATAAACATTAATTAAAACCTACTGACCTATATTTTCTCCAAAACGAAGTTTAATAACGTTCTAAAAGTTATATCTTTTATTCGCCGATGATGTCACGTTATCCTGCCCACTATTTTCAGCACTGAGTGTTCAAAATACTTAAACCAATAACTTTGTGTTTAAAGCGCCATTTTGAAACCTAGGTATTGTAAACGGATTGGTACAGAGCGGGTTTGGAAAACAATTAAATTTGCAGACAAGATTTCTGCTATACGGTAGAGATATGTTAATGAAATGCTATTGATAAAAAGCGTATTTGGGGTAGTTAGTTAGTAACAGCCATAGAAAATATATACTTACAGTGGCCCTTTAACAGATTTATGCACAATGTTTTAGAAACTCCATGATTTAAGCCATAAGGCTCTTCTGGTAAGAATAGCTAAAGACATAGGGGCCTATCTATCAAGCTCCGAATGGAGCTTGATGCCCCGTGTTCCTGGCGAGCCTGCAGGCTCGCCAGAACCAGCAGTTATGAAGCAGCGGTCACAAAGACCGCTGCTCCATAACCCTGTCCGCCTGCTCTGAGCAGGCAGACAGACATCGCCGGAAATCAACCCGATCGAGTACGATCGGGTTGATTGACACCCCCTGCTGGCGGCTCATTGGCCGCGAGTCTGCAGGGGGCGGCGTTGCACCAGCAGCTCTTGTGAGCTGCTGGTGCAATGCTGAATACGGCAAGCGTATTGCTCGCCGTATTCAGCAAGGTCTGGCGGACCTGATCCGCATTGTCGGATCAGGTCCGCCAGACTTTCTTAAATAGGGGTCATAGTTTTAATGTTACTTTTCATGATATCTAATACTGCATCGCAGATAAAATTATTCTCATGTTTAAGTAAATTCAAAATATTGGAACATTCAGGTTCAGTAGATAACTGCTGAGCAAGACTGTATAACCAGAAAGTAGAAGCAGCATCTACGTCAGCAATAGATATGGCTGGTCTAAGAATATATCCAGTATGTAAATATGCCCTTCTTAGATAAGATTCAAGTTTTCTATCTAAAGGGTCTTTAAAAGAAGTACTGTCTTATAAAGGAATAGTAGTATGTTTAGCTAGAGTGGAAATGGCCCCATCAACTTTGGGGACTATTTCCCATAACTCTGTTAGCAGCAGGTAAAGGATATCGATTTTAAGCCTTGCAGAAGGGTTAAAAGAGGTACCTGGTTCAGACCATTGTTTAGCAATCATATTAGAGATAGCATCAGGTATAGGTAAAATCTCAGGAAGATTAACAACCGTTTTATATACTGAATTTTAATGATTACAGGGTTTATCATCAGAAGGTTTAGCTTCTTCCATCCCTAAAGTGACTAAAACTTCCTTCAAAATAGAATGAATGTGTTTAATTTTAAATAAAAAGGAGGAATGATCAGGTTCTGTCTCTTATGAGGGAGCCTCAGAATCAGAGGAATCCTCATCATTAGAAGATATTTCAGTATTTTGTTGGTCAGTACATATATTACTAGTAGAAGGTAAAATCTGAGCTGACCTTATCAGGGATAGGCTGGTGCTGCTCCATTAATGCAAATAAAACATAAACATTAAAGTTGCAACAATATACTATTATTATAATAATTCTAATAGATTGCAAAAGACTATAAAAGTGCTGAGCAGTAGCCCAGAAAACCAACTAAAGTCAGATTAGCACAAAACAATTTTTAACTATAATGTTGTTTAAAGATCGCATTGTTATGTAACATGAACATATAATGGAGCATCTAGCGTGTATGTGCGATTTAGGGCGCAAGTTGTTGTGGGTGGTGTTTTTTAAGGATAGGATGGCGCAATTTTTTTAAAGTGCGCACTATATGGCGCGATTTGATGACGTGCTATGACTGTCCCTTAAAAGATGTCACAGTGTGTGTGCTTGTGCGCCTAAAGTGTAAAAAATGATAGGAAGGTTTAAGTATGCCCCCTGCTATGCCGATAAAATATAGCCTGCTCCGAGTAAGTTTTGACACATTCAGAGCATAATAATAACCCCCTTGTTATGTATGCCCCCTTCTAAGAAAAAAGGCTGCATCGCTGCACTTGTTATGTATGCCCTTCATGGGCTGTAATTCATATGCAGCTAGATTACGAGTTTTGAGCACTATAGGGAAATTAACGACCGCCACAAAGGTGTCGTTATTTCACCTCCCTATAGCGCTGCTATTACAGGTTTTGAAAAACCCGGCTTGTGCGGGCGTAATGGTGGTGTTGAGCTCCATACCTCACCCAAATACAAGCGGCGTTTTGATGTGCTCGGGGACGATTTCCCCATAGACATCAATGGGGAGAGTCGGCTAAAAAAAAGCCTAACACCTGCGATCGCGGAATGAAAAGCTCCGTAACGCAGCCCCATTGATGTCTATGGGGAAAGAAAAAGTTATGTTTAAACCTAACACCCTAACATAAAAATGACGTCTAAGCACCCCTAATCTGCCGCCCCCGACATTGCCGCAACTTACATAATGTTATTAACCCCTAACCTGCTGCCCCTAACATCGCTGCCACCTAAATACACTTATTAACCCCTAATCTGCCACCCCTAACATCGCCACCACCTACATTACAGTTATTAACCCATAATCTGCTGGCCCTAACATCGCCGCCACCTACCTACACTTATTAGCCCCTAATCTGCCGCCCCCAATGTCTCCGCCACTATACTAAAGTTATTAACCCCTAAACCTCTGGCCTCCCACATCACTAACACTACATAAATATATTAACCCCTAACGTAACCCTAAGCATAACCCTAACGTGTATTTATTTTAACTAGGTAGACTAGTTAGTAAATAGTTATTAACTATTTACTAGCTACCTAGTTAAAGTAAATACAAACTTACCTGTAAAAGAAAACCTAACCTGCCTTACATTTAAACCTAACATTACAATAAAATAAAATTAATAAAATACAATTATCTAAATTACAAAAAAAATAAACACTAAATTACACAAAATAAAAAACAAAATGATCAAATATAAAAATGAATTGTTCCTAATCTAATAGCCCTATTAAAATAAAAAAGCCCACCCAAAATAAAAAAGCCCCCCCAAATAAAAAAAACCCTAGCCTACACTAAACTGCCAAAAGCCCTTAAAAGGGCTTTTTGCGGGGCATTGCCCCAAAGAAATCAGCTCTTTTACCTGTAAATTTTTTTTACAAACAACCCCCCAGCAGTAAAACCCACCACCCACACAACCAAACCTCCCAAATAAAATTCTATCCAAATAAACCTAAGCTAACCATTGCCCTGAAAAGGGCATTTGGATGGGCATTTACCTTAAAAGGGCATTTAGCTCTTTTACGGTGCCCAAACCCTAATCTAAAAATAAAACCCACCCAATAAACCTTTAAAAAAACCTAACACTAACCCCCGATGATCCACTTACAGTTTTTTAAGACCGAACATCCATCCTCATCCAGGCAGCAGAAGTCTTCATCCAAGTGGGCAGAAGTCCTCATCCAAGCGGGCAGAAGTCTTCATCCAGACAGCATCTTCATCCATCCGGCGCGGAGCGGGTCCATCTTCAAGACATGCGGCGTGGAGCATCCTCTTCTTACGGTCGCCGCTGGAAAATGAAGGTTCCCTTTAAGTGACGTCATTCAAGATGGCGTCCCTTACATTCCGATTGGCAGATAGAATTCTATCAGCCAATATGGAATTAAAGGGGAAAAAATCCTATTGGCTGTTGCAGATTGGATTAGCCAATAGGATGAAAGCTCAATCCTATTGGCTGATTGCAACAGCCAATAAGATTTTTTCCCCTTTAATTCCTATTGGCTGATAGAATTTTACAGGTAAAAGAGCTGATTTCTTTGGGGCAATGCCCCGGAAAAGGCCCTTTTAAGGGCTATTGGCAGTTTAGTGTAGGCTAGTTTTTTTTTTATTTTGATAGGGCTATTAGATTAGGAGTAATTCGTTTTTATTTTTGATAATTTTGTTTTTTATTTTGTGTAATTTAGTGTGTTTTTTTTTTTATTAAGATAATTGTATTTTATTAATTTATTTTATTTTATTGTAATGTTAGGTTTTAGTGTAAGGCAGGTTAGGTTTTATTTTACAGGTAAGTTTGTATTTATTTTAACTAGGTTGTTAGTAAATAGTTAAAATAAATACAAACTTGCCTGTGAAATAAAAATAAAACCTAAGATAGCTACAATATAACTATTAGTTATATTGCACCTAGCTTAGGTTTTATTTTACAGGTAAGTATGTATTTAGTTTTAAATAGGAATTATTTAGGTAATAATTGTAAGTTTTATTTAGATTTATTTTAATTATATTTAAGTTAGGGGGTGTTAGGGCTAGGGTAAGACTTAGGCTTAGGGTTACGTTAGGGAATAATATATTTATTTAGTGATGTGGAAGGCCAGAGGTTTAGGGGTTAATAGTTTAATTTAGTATATTTCGTTGTGGGGGGCTTGCGGTTTAGTGGTTAATAGGTTTATTATAGCAGTGGTGTGGGCAGACGGCAGATTAGGGGTTAATAATCTTTAAATAGTGTTTTCAATGCGGGAGGGCGGCGGTTTAGGGGTTAATAGGTTTATTATAGTGGCGACGATGTCGGGGAGCGGCGGAATAGGGGTTAATACATTTTTTTAAGTGGCGGCGATGTCTGGAGCGGCAGATTAGGGGTTAATAATTTTATTATAGTGTTTGTGATGCGGGAGGGCCTCGGTTTAGGGGTTAATAGTTAGTTTACTTTGTGACAGTTTAGTTATGAGTTTTATGGTGCAGCTTTGTAGAATAAAACTCATAACTACTGACTTTAGATGGCGGTACGGTTCTTGTCATTTTAGGGTGTACCGCTCGCTTTTTGGCCTCACCGCAAAACTCGTAATACCGGCGCTATGGAAGTCCCATTGAAAAATGACTTTTTTTAAAGTGCGGGACTGACGTTGCGTGACGGCCAAAAAGGTGTGCGGTACACCTATACCGACAAGACTTGTAATAGCGGCGTTAGGGAAAAAGCAGAGTTATGGGCCATAATGCAAAACTCATAATCTATCTGATGGTCTTCCATCAATTCCTATGTGCAAAAAACATTGAGGATTATAGTGCCTGTCCCTAGGCTATATATATATACTCTGGAGGGGAACCAGGCTTTAGTATGCTCTGAAGCACCTTTCACTGAAGAAATCAAGCACCTTATCATACTTCAACCACCTGTGAGGTGGGAGGGGTATTTATAGGCTTTTAAAGTTTGGGAAATTTGCCTTCTCCTGGTAGGAATGTATAGCCCATATGCAACAGTATATATATATATATATATATATATATATATATATATATATATATATATATATATATATATATATATATATATACACATATATATATATACACTGTGTGTGTATATATATATATATATATGTGTATATCTATATATATATTTACTTTTATGTCTGGGTATATTTCACTTTTTTGCCCCCCTACTGGAAAAATTTCTGCGTATGCCCATGGACATGAAACCCATTTTTTTTTTCTTACATGCAATTTTAAACAACTCAAATCTTTCCTAAAGTGTCAAAGTACCTCTTGGTTAATACCCTGGGGTGTCTAGTTTCTACAGATTTCCACATGGTTAGGCATCTTAGTTTTTAAACAGAGCTGGATCTAAATGTACAGTTGCTGTGGTAGCAACAAGTTAATCTCCTGTAGGAACAACGTTTATGGTTTTGCTTTATTCAGCAGTGATGTATACAACACAACATATTACTGCTAGGCTCCCCATCATCTTGTTTCCGACTACAGGAAGAGGTCAGCTATGGATGTGAAGAGCGTAGTCAGGGGGGTGGATAAGCGACTGCTCTCTATTCCACTGACCTAATGGTTCAAGGCTAAATATAACCTGCAGATCACATATCTAGACTCACGTGAGCAGTGTAAATAATGACCAGGACAGCCATGATTATAGAATAGGGTGTCAGACACCTCTGGTGTGTCACAGAACCTGCGCCTGTGTCACTAGTTAAAAATAAGTAGGAGACACTAAAAGGGATAGAAAGGTCAAAGTAGAATTGTGCATGGGTGCATTATAATGCTAAATAGAAGTATTTTTAAAATTGACTTCTAGTGCTTCTAGTAAAAGTTATTGCTGTTTTCAGCTGCATACGCACGTATGCTGCGAGTGCCCAGTGCAGCAGTATTCAAACACCAGTGAGTTGTAACAACTATCTGATATAATCTGATTAGTTGGTCTGCAATTAGGTGGTTTGCACACAGCACCAGCTGATTCATTCCAATGAGCTCCTGCACATGGTATTGTGTCCGAATCTGCAATCATGAGGCCTAGTACTTCCATACACATAACCACTGAATGGAATGAAAGAGACTGAAGGTTTAGACAAGCTGAAACCAATTGTATTAGTCTTTTTTCTGTTAAGAAGAGTGTCATGAACACTGAATCTATCTGGAAAACTAAAAAGGTGACTTTTGTTTGAGGTATCAAGGAACTCTGGTAAATTGATCCTCCAAGCATGTCTTTGAAGAAACAACAATACTTGTTTTGTGTGAGATTCTGCTAAATTAAAACATTGATCTAGTACCAAGATATCATCCAAATAAGCAAATACTGCAATACCCTGCACTCTGATTACAGATAAAAGGGCACAGAGAACCTTTGTAAATATACTTGGAGCTATTTCTAGGCCAAAACGGGAGAGCAACAAACTGGTAATGCTTTTCCAGAAAAGAGAACCTCAGAAATTGTTAATGTTCTGGACGGATAGGGATGTGATGGTAAACATCCTGTAATTCTATTGTGGACATAAAGTGACATTGTTGAATAAAAGGCAGGATAGTCCTTTTAGTTTCCATTTTGAAGTTTGTAATTCTTACATATTTGTTTAGAGTTTTCAGATCCAGAATTGGTCTGAAATAATTTTCCTTTTTTGGTACAATAAAGAAGAGTTGAATAAAATCCCATACCTTGTTCCTGCAAAGATACTGAGACACTTACTCCTTGATAAAGCCTTAGGAGTAAGGTGAAACGATTGTCAGATTTATGGTTTTTAAGGACCATTAATAGACTGTCTTCACTGTTATTGCTGCTAAGGACTTATGTACTTATCATAGCCTCAACAGCACTGTGCCACTATACGCTGTTTAGAGGGCTTAGCAATCTCTCTGTCCATTTGTTTATTTGTAACAGTGTCTAGTCTTAGTCCTGTATATTTTAATAAAGCTGTATTTTACTATTTAAAACAGACTGTTCCTGTTGTGCCTGGGAAGTCAAGGGGCTAATACCTACTTGCAATCACACTTAGAGCTGAGTTTTAGCTCTAATTAGTGTAAGTACCTGACTTGAATTGGAAGTTCCTAATAAAAAAAAAAAATATATATATATATATATATATATATATATATATATATATATATATATTCAAAGGTGGATACAGCGCCTATATGTCCAATATACTGATGTGGTATGTGAGGAATAAAGGATGGGAAAAAGCAAATAAGAACATAGAAAATAAAAGAAAAAATAAAAGAAAAATATATATATATTAAAATAAAATAACAATAAAAAGTCCAGCTAAAAATAGCATATAAAATATATGAACTCTGAAACGATGTTCATATGAGTCCTAGAAGTAATATAAATCGTGGTGAATCTCCAGATGTAGTGGTTGTATAGATATAGTTGGTATATAATACCCTTACCAGATATTACCTCAATCGAATGAGGTAAGTATGCTGCACTGGGGGTATATATAGATGATTGGGTTTCCTCCTTGTATACTGCTTGTGGTGTTCGTTGACCTCTTGGAGTATGCAGGGATATGCCTCTGATGATGAATAGATCCCTTATACTTCCTATGGATTCGTGGTTGGCCTCTTGGAGTGCTCTTTCTGCTCTGGTATTAACTTTCTCCGGCGTGAGGATACCCAGGGAGACACAAAGGAAATATATAGTGTAATACCGTTTATTTTCTTAAAAAAGCATAAAAATACAGTTTATATCGCACTCACATTTGACATCCTCAAACAGTATGAGGTATGTATATGGCACATATAATTTAGAGGAATCCTTTCCACAGGTTAGAATGGGATACAAAATCCCCAGTCACAATTACAGACCTCGCAAAGAATTTGCATACAGCTGTGGTGTATTTCAAAGTAAGCAAAGCAGTGCAGCATAAATGGCACATAAAGCACCGCTAGTGAGACTAGCTGCAAGGAGGAGCACAATCTTATCAAAAGACAACAAAATGGAACATAAATTAAAATGTGTATACAAACAAGTCAATTCCCTAACGCGTTTCAAAGGTTTGAATCCTTCTTCTTCAGAGGGTTAGATGGAAAGCTGGGCCGTTTTCGGTTGTTTTGTACGCTTCAGGCGGCGGCACGCCCTCAGCGTATAATTGGTCATATGGGCCCGCGTTACGTGACGTTAGTGTCACGTTTGTTTGAGTATGGTGAGTATACTGCTTTTGTGTATTGGTTGGTTACACATCAGTACACGTGATTGGACAAAAACGTATCCTGATAGGTCCAATACAGCAAGGATTTATGGGATATGTAGTTTTCAGGATACTTAATATTTTCAATTGTCATTTTTGAGGACATTCTTATCGATATATTCATATAGTGTGATCGGTATTTTTGTATGATTATTCTTTTATGATACATACATATTGCTTGTTTATTTAAAAGCTCGTGTATGGTTAGGTTTTGCTTTATAGGGTATTTATTGTACGCTCCATTACGTTTTGGAATACAGTATATATAAGGGACATTTCAGTATAATAAGTTTCTTATGATTATTAAATTATATGTAGCCCCTTTGAGTAGTTATTATTTCGTCTATAGTAGGAATATATCTTTAGTGTATATTTGAGTCCTGTTCTTATGTATAGGATATAGGCTATAACTTGATACATCGTGATTCTGGAGTCCAGGGCTTAGATTGATCTCATAGGCTAGTTAGTATCTGCATATTTATAGTTCCTGTTTTATATATTACTCTGATCATTTGATCACAAAGTAGTTAGTGTGTCATAATAAATACGTATCTATGTAACACATTATATTTTTGTTGGTGTTAGTTATGGAATAAATGATACTATAATGTATGTTATTAGTTCTTAATCTTGTAAGAAATGAATTGATATGAATGCCACATACATGTTGTTTACAAGAGTTACTGCATACTCTGTAATTTTAGAATTATATGACTTACTGGATAAGGAAAGCTGCTATATCTATGTCTTTATTGAGGCCTTTGGGGGTCATGGAATCTAATTTGTGTATCCATTGTGTTTCCCTTCGTCTTAGATGGAGTTCTCTACTTATACCCTCCGGGGGATCCCTGATGTGTTCAAGTATAGTGCCTCTCAGACATGCTGGATTAGAATTGTGTATTAAACGGAAATGGTTTGATTAACTATGTTTTTTGAAGCTACTTTCTATATTTCTAATGTGTTCCAGAAGTCTGGTCTTGTAGGGTCTAATAGTGCGCCCTACGTATTGTAGCCCACAATTACATTCGATTAGATACACTACATAATCTGTTTTACAGTTAGTAATTGAATCTAATTCCCAGCTTTTATGGTTTGAGAATGAAGTAATTTTTTTGGTGGGTTTATTATTATTGTAGTGATGTTTGCAAGCCTCACAATTGAGACGGTTGCATTTAAAGAAGCCTTTTGTCTTGTTTTGCAGCCAGTTGGTAGTTTTTATAGTTTTGTTTGTTGATTTTAATTTACTTGGTGCTATGTTTGCTCTGATATTTTTGCCCTTTCTAAAGACTAGTTTAGGGTTATTTTTAGTTATTTCATTCAAAAGGGTATCCTTTTTCAATATATGCCAGTGTTTGTTTAAGATGGTTTTAATGGCATTAGCACCTTCATTGTATGTTGTGATCATTAGTGGTGTGTCTTTTCGTTTTTTGGTATTTTTATTAAGATTTGTTAGTAGTGTATTTCTATCCATTTTATTTACCTTATTAAATGCCTTGTGTATGTTATCAGCTTTATATCCTTTGTTTAATAATTTATTAGTTAAAATATTAGATTCATGTAGGAAGTCTGTCTGTCTGGAACAATTTCTTTTTATGCGTTGAAATTGACCATATGGTATGCTTTGTATCCAGGCCGGATGATGGCAGCTGGTAGCTGTTAAATAACTGTTACTATCAGTAGCTTTGCTGTATAATTTTGTTTGGATGGAATTTTCTTCATGATAAAGTATGAGGTCAAGGAATTCAATTTCTTTTGAATTAGTTTTATCTGTGAATGTTAAATTAAAATCATTGATATTGATGTGGTTTACAAAGTCTTGGATTGTGTTGTTATTGTCCTTATGTTCCCATATTATTATGATATCATCGATAAAACGAAAATATGTTTTGATGTTATCTATAAAGGGATTATTGTCCCAAATATATTTGTCCTCCCACATACCCATATATAGGTTGGCATAGCTGGGGGCGAATTTCGTCCCCATAGCTGTGCCACCTATTTGGAGGAAATATTCATTATTGAAAGTAAAGTAGTTTTTTTGTAGGATGAACTTAGCAGAATCTTTTATGAATTCGATTTTATTTGTTTCTAAATTGGATAATTTATTAAGCCAATAGTCTAGTGCTTCTATGCCTTTGTTGTGAGGGATATTGGTATATAAGGAGCTGACGTCCAACGTGAGCCAGCAAAAGTTATCTTTCCATTTGATATTAGATAGTTTGCTTATGGTGTCAGGTGTATCTCTAATGTGTGATAAGAGTTTAGGTACCAGGGGTTGAAGATATGAGTCTATGTATTCTGACAATTTGGTAGTGAGTGACCCTATTCCAGAAATAATAGGTCTTCCAGGGGGATTAGTGTTTGATTTATGTATTTTGGGTGTATGGTAAAAGGTGGCTACTTTCGGATTAGTGATAGATAGAAAAAGAAATTCATAATTATTAATTATGTTTTCATGTTTAGCGGTATCTAGAAGATTTTTATATTCTCGTAGATAGCAATCTGTTGGGTCAGTTTTAAGGGATCTATATGTTTCATTATCACCCAGTAATCTCATAGCTTCCTTGATGTAATCTGCTCTGTCCTGTATGATAATCCCTCCTCCCTTATCCGCTTCCCTTATTACTATTTCATTGTCTTCTTTTAGTTGCTTTAAAGTAATCTTTTCTTTTCTAGTGAGATTATCTTTTTTTATTTTGTATGTTTCGCACATTTGTAGCAGGTCTTCTTGAACTAACTTTTCAAATACCGGAATGTAATTCCCTTTAGAGTGTGTAGGGAAAAAGGTAGAGATAGGTTTAAAATTTGAATAAGAGGGAAAGTTTACAGTTGCTGTACTAGAGCTAGATACAAGATCATTGGCCATAGGATTATCATTGTCATTTAGTAGTGCTTCTAGATCTATTAGAGCGTTTAGATCTTTGTCATCTAGTTGTGATGGAACTATAGTGTCCATATTTGTTGATTTGTCTTTTTGTATTTTTTGGAAGTGCCTGTTTAGCGTTAACTTCCTGATATATTTATGTAGGTCTATGAAGAGGTCAAAGGGATTCGGTCCCTTAGTGGGAGCAAATGCTAGACCTTTCTTTAGGAGGTTTAGTTCCTGCAGTGAAAAGGTTTTATGTGTTGATAGGTTAAATATTTTAACTTCTGAATATGAATCAGAGGGACTATATTTTACATTTTGGTTGATCTTATTCTTTTTTGATTGCATTCGTTTTCCTGCTCTACAGCCTCTTCTTCTGACTCGTCTCTTCTTCTCTTTTGGTGATGTGGTTTTATTCTCCAGTGTGGAATGTTGATGTTCTGTTCTTGTTGAAGTGGTGTGTGTGGGTGTGAGTCTCTGGGTGTTGTGTTCTGATTGTTCAGTTTGTGATACCTGTTGTATGGTTGATAGGGTTGTTGATATGGGGGGGGATGATAAGGATATTGTGGAGGCTGTGGATGATTGGTGTATGCCTGTCTTCTGTAATTGGGGGAGTGTTTGTATGACTGTCTGATATGGGTGTTGGGAGGATACTGGGGAGGTGGGCGTGGTCCTAAAAAATGAGGGTTATAGTGACTATTATTACGATTAGTATGTTGATATGTTTCTTTAAGATTTCTATTGCGAGCTATGTGGGGTATGTGTTTGGGGAGCGTAGTATTGTGTATACTTTTGTTTCCTTTATTGTGTTGTTCTTTGGGATCTGAATAGTGTAATGAAAAACCTGGTGAATATATTTCCTCATAATTGTCCTCATTTATTTTATCATGAGATTCAGCTTCTACTCCTGTATTGTGGTTTTCGCAGCTGAAACCTAGGTTGTGTGAGATATTATTATCTTCTCTTATTCTTTCTTTATGTAGGTTTAAATCTTTCATGAATTTATCTCTTTTTCGATTTTCTACTATTTTTTCATACCTCAAAATTTTATTTTTGTTCTCATTATCGAGCTCATTGTAATATACGTCTCCTTTGAAGTTGTTTAATCTTTGTCTTATGTCAGTGATCTGTTCTGTTAGGGTGTCTACTTTTTTATCCCTGTATTTGATTAGAATTTTCATAAATGTAATGGAGCATTGATGTAGGGCTGTATCCCATTCTGTTAGTAGCTCAATTTCTGTATCCTCAAATATAGGTGTTTTAGTGAGTTGTAGGCCCTGAGGTACAATGTTGTATTTGATGTATCTTTCTAGAGTTAAGCTGTCATACCAGTTTTGCAGTTGCTTCTTACTTAGTTTTTCTAGCTTTTCGAATAGTTTTTTTGGATTTGTGATTTCCAAATTGGTTTCTAGGGTAAATTGTTCCTCATTTATTGATAAATTTCTGCTTTTGTTTTTCGGATCAAAGTATGCCCCGTATTCCAGATCCATGATCTAGATATTAATCTAGGGTATCTGTATATATATATCAAAATGCAGTTAGATCTGTCAATTGCAATGTGTGAAATAATCTAAGAAGTTACTGTTGGTAGTTTGAGTTAGTAGTGTCTATGACCTACAGCCTAGAGTAACAATTGAACCTAAGTAAGGAACTAAAAATATGTAGAAATAAGTAAAATGTGTCTCCTCAGTGTACTGAGTTGACACAAGTGATACTCTGTTGTGGGCACTGGTCAGAAGGTGTATAGGAAATAGTGGCAGCTGTATAGGACATATACTGGGAGGGTTGTGAAGCCCTAGACAGTGAAAGAGAATATATATTCAAAGGTGGATACAGCGCCTATATGTCCAATATACTGATGTGGTATGTGAGGAATAAAGGATGGGAAAAAGCAAATAAGAACATAGAAAATAAAAGAAAAAATAAAAGAAAAATATATATATATTAAAATAAAATAACAATAAAAAGTCCAGCTAAAAATAGCATATAAAATATATGAACTCTGAAACGATGTTCATATGAGTCCTAGAAGTAATATAAATCGTGGTGAATCTCCAGATGTAGTGGTTGTATAGATATAGTTGGTATATAATACCCTTACCAGATATTACCTCAATCGAATGAGGTAAGTATGCCGCACTGGGGGTATATATAGATGATTGGGTTTCCTCCTTGTATACTGCTTGTGGTGTTCGTTGACCTCTTGGAGTATGCAGGGATATGCCTCTGATGATGAATAGATCCCTTATACTTCCTATGGATTCGTGGTTGGCCTCTTGGAGTGCTCTTTCTGCTCTGGTATTAACTTTCTCCGGCGTGAGGATACCCAGGGAGACACAAAGGAAATATATAGTGTAATACCGTTTATTTTCTTAAAAAAGCATAAAAATACAGTTTATATCGCACTCACATTTGACATCCTCAAACAGTATGAGGTATGTATATGGCACATATAATTTAGAGGAATCCTTTCCACAGGTTAGAATGGGATACAAAATCCCCAGTCACAATTACAGACCTCGCAAAGAATTTGCATACAGCTGTGGTGTATTTCAAAGTAAGCAAAGCAGTGCAGCATAAATGGCACATAAAGCACCGCTAGTGAGACTAGCTGCAAGGAGGAGCACAATCTTATCAAAAGACAACAAAATGGAACATAAATTAAAATGTGTATACAAACAAGTCAATTCCCTAACGCGTTTCAAAGGTTTGAATCCTTCTTCTTCAGAGGGTTAGATGGAAAGCTGGGCCGTTTTCGGTTGTTTTGTACGCTTCAGGCGGCGGCACGCCCTCAGCGTATAATTGGTCATATGGGCCCGCGTTACGTGACGTTAGTGTCACGTTTGTTTGAGTATGGTGAGTATACTGCTTTTGTGTATTGGTTGGTTACACATCAGTACACGTGATTGGACAAAAACGTATCCTGATAGGTCCAATACAGCAAGGATTTATGGGATATGTAGTTTTCAGGATACTTAATATTTTCAATTGTCATTTTTGAGGACATTCTTATCGATATATTCATATAGTGTGATCGGTATTTTTGTATGATTATTCTTTTATGATACATACATATTGCTTGTTTATTTAAAAGCTCGTGTATGGTTAGGTTTTGCTTTATAGGGTATTTATTGTACGCTCCATTACGTTTTGGAATACAGTATATATAAGGGACATTTCAGTATAATAAGTTTCTTATGATTATTAAATTATATGTAGCCCCTTTGAGTAGTTATTATTTCGTCTATAGTAGGAATATATCTTTAGTGTATATTTGAGTCCTGTTCTTATGTATAGGATATAGGCTATAACTTGATACATCGTGATTCTGGAGTCCAGGGCTTAGATTGATCTCATAGGCTAGTTAGTATCTGCATATTTATAGTTCCTGTTTTATATATTACTCTGATCATTTGATCACAAAGTAGTTAGTGTGTCATAATAAATACGTATCTATGTAACACATTATATTTTTGTTGGTGTTAGTTATGGAATAAATGATACTATAATGTATGTTATTAGTTCTTAATCTTGTAAGAAATGAATTGATATGAATGCCACATACATGTTGTTTACAAGAGTTACTGCATACTCTGTAATTTTAGAATTATATGACTTACTGGATAAGGAAAGCTGCTATATCTATGTCTTTATTGAGGCCTTTGGGGGTCATGGAATCTAATTTGTGTATCCATTGTGTTTCCCTTCGTCTTAGATGGAGTTCTCTACTTATACCCTCCGGGGGATCCCTGATGTGTTCAAGTATAGTGCCTCTCAGACATGCTGGATTAGAATTGTGTATTAAACGGAAATGGTTTGATACACTATGTTTTTTGAAGCTACTTTCTATATTTCTAATGTGTTCCAGAAGTCTGGTCTTGTAGGGTCTAATAGTGCGCCCTACGTATTGTAGCCCACAATTACATTCGATTAGATACACTACATAATCTGTTTTACAGTTAGTAATTGAATCTAATTCCCAGCTTTTATGGTTTGAGAATGAAGTAATTTTTTTGGTGGGTTTATTATTATTGTAGTGATGTTTGCAAGCCTCACAATTGAGACGGTTGCATTTAAAGAAGCCTTTTGTCTTGTTTTGCAGCCAGTTGGTAGTTTTTATAGTTTTGTTTGTTGATTTTAATTTACTTGGTGCTATGGTTGCTCTGATATTTTTGCCCTTTCTAAAGACTAGTTTAGGGTTATTTTTAGTTATTTCATTCAAAAGGGTATCCTTTTTCAATATATGCCAGTGTTTGTTTAAGATGGTTTTAATGGCATTAGCACCTTCATTGTATGTTGTGATCATTAGTGGTGTGTCTTTTCGTTTTTTGGTATTTTTATTAAGATTTGTTAGTAGTGTATTTCTATCCATTTTATTTACCTTATTAAATGCCTTGTGTATGTTATCAGCTTTATATCCTTTGTTTAATAATTTATTAGTTAAAATATTAGATTCATGTAGGAAGTCTGTCTGTCTGGAACAATTTCTTTTTATGCGTTGAAATTGACCATATGGTATGCTTTGTATCCAGGCCGGATGATGGCAGCTGGTAGCTGTTAAATAACTGTTACTATCAGTAGCTTTGCTGTATAATTTTGTTTGGATGGAATTTTCTTCATGATAAAGTATGAGGTCAAGGAATTCAATTTCTTTTGAATTAGTTTTATCTGTGAATGTTAAATTAAAATCATTGATATTGATGTGGTTTACAAAGTCTTGGATTGTGTTGTTATTGTCCTTATGTTCCCATATTATTATGATATCATCGATAAAACGAAAATATGTTTTGATGTTATCTATAAAGGGATTATTGTCCCAAATATATTTGTCCTCCCACATACCCATATATAGGTTGGCATAGCTGGGGGCGAATTTCGTCCCCATAGCTGTGCCACCTATTTGGAGGAAATATTCATTATTGAAAGTAAAGTAGTTTTTTTGTAGGATGAACTTAGCAGAATCTTTTATGAATTCGATTTTATTTGTTTCTAAATTGGATAATTTATTAAGCCAATAGTCTAGTGCTTCTATGCCTTTGTTGTGAGGGATATTGGTATATAAGGAGCTGACGTCCAACGTGAGCCAGCAAAAGTTATCTTTCCATTTGATATTAGATAGTTTGCTTATGGTGTCAGGTGTATCTCTAATGTGTGATAAGAGTTTAGGTACCAGGGGTTGAAGATATGAGTCTATGTATTCTGACAATTTGGTAGTGAGTGACCCTATTCCAGAAATAATAGGTCTTCCAGGGGGATTAGTGTTTGATTTATGTATTTTGGGTGTATGGTAAAAGGTGGCTACTTTCGGATTAGTGATAGATAGAAAAAGAAATTCATAATTATTAATTATGTTTTCATGTTTAGCGGTATCTAGAAGATTTTTATATTCTCGTAGATAGCAATCTGTTGGGTCAGTTTTAAGGGATCTATATGTTTCATTATCACCCAGTAATCTCATAGCTTCCTTGATGTAATCTGCTCTGTCCTGTATGATAATCCCTCCTCCCTTATCCGCTTCCCTTATTACTATTTCATTGTCTTCTTTTAGTTGCTTTAAAGTAATCTTTTCTTTTCTAGTGAGATTATCTTTTTTTATTTTGTATGTTTCGCACATTTGTAGCAGGTCTTCTTGAACTAACTTTTCAAATACCGGAATGTAATTCCCTTTAGAGTGTGTAGGGAAAAAGGTAGAGATAGGTTTAAAATTTGAATAAGAGGGAAAGTTTACAGTTGCTGTACTAGAGCTAGATACAAGATCATTGGCCATAGGATTATCATTGTCATTTAGTAGTGCTTCTAGATCTATTAGAGCGTTTAGATCTTTGTCATCTAGTTGTGATGGAACTATAGTGTCCATATTTGTTGATTTGTCTTTTTGTATTTTTTGGAAGTGCCTGTTTAGCGTTAACTTCCTGATATATTTATGTAGGTCTATGAAGAGGTCAAAGGGATTCGGTCCCTTAGTGGGAGCAAATGCTAGACCTTTCTTTAGGAGGTTTAGTTCCTGCAGTGAAAAGGTTTTATGTGTTGATAGGTTAAATATTTTAACTTCTGAATATGAATCAGAGGGACTATATTTTACATTTTGGTTGATCTTATTCTTTTTTGATTGCATTCGTTTTCCTGCTCTACAGCCTCTTCTTCTGACTCGTCTCTTCTTCTCTTTTGGTGATGTGGTTTTATTCTCCAGTGTGGAATGTTGATGTTCTGTTCTTGTTGAAGTGGTGTGTGTGGGTGTGAGTCTCTGGGTGTTGTGTTCTGATTGTTCAGTTTGTGATACCTGTTGTATGGTTGATAGGGTTGTTGATATGGGGGGGGATGATAAGGATATTGTGGAGGCTGTGGATGATTGGTGTATGCCTGTCTTCTGTAATTGGGGGAGTGTTTGTATGACTGTCTGATATGGGTGTTGGGAGGATACTGGGGAGGTGGGCGTGGTCCTAAAAAATGAGGGTTATAGTGACTATTATTACGATTAGTATGTTGATATGTTTCTTTAAGATTTCTATTGCGAGCTATGTGGGGTATGTGTTTGGGGAGCGTAGTATTGTGTATACTTTTGTTTCCTTTATTGTGTTGTTCTTTGGGATCTGAATAGTGTAATGAAAAACCTGGTGAATATATTTCCTCATAATTGTCCTCATTTATTTTATCATGAGATTCAGCTTCTACTCCTGTATTGTGGTTTTCGCAGCTGAAACCTAGGTTGTGTGAGATATTATTATCTTCTCTTATTCTTTCTTTATGTAGGTTTAAATCTTTCATGAATTTATCTCTTTTTCGATTTTCTACTATTTTTTCATACCTCAAAATTTTATTTTTGTTCTCATTATCGAGCTCATTGTAATATACGTCTCCTTTGAAGTTGTTTAATCTTTGTCTTATGTCAGTGATCTGTTCTGTTAGGGTGTCTACTTTTTTATCCCTGTATTTGATTAGAATTTTCATAAATGTAATGGAGCATTGATGTAGGGCTGTATCCCATTCTGTTAGTAGCTCAATTTCTGTATCCTCAAATATAGGTGTTTTAGTGAGTTGTAGGCCCTGAGGTACAATGTTGTATTTGATGTATCTTTCTAGAGTTAAGCTGTCATACCAGTTTTGCAGTTGCTTCTTACTTAGTTTTTCTAGCTTTTCGAATAGTTTTTTTGGATTTGTGATTTCCAAATTGGTTTCTAGGGTAAATTGTTCCTCATTTATTGATAAATTTCTGCTTTTGTTTTTCGGATCAAAGTATGCCCCGTATTCCAGATCCATGATCTAGATATTAATCTAGGGTATCTGTATATATATATCAAAATGCAGTTAGATCTGTCAATTGCAATGTGTGAAATAATCTAAGAAGTTACTGTTGGTAACATTGCAATTGACAGATCTAACTGCATTTTGATATATATATACAGATACCCTAGATTAATATCTAGATCATGGATCTGGAATACGGGGCATACTTTGATCCGAAAAACAAAAGCAGAAATTTATCAATAAATGAGGAACAATTTACCCTAGAAACCAATTTGGAAATCACAAATCCAAAAAAACTATTCGAAAAGCTAGAAAAACTAAGTAAGAAGCAACTGCAAAACTGGTATGACAGCTTAACTCTAGAAAGATACATCAAATACAACATTGTACCTCAGGGCCTACAACTCACTAAAACACCTATATTTGAGGATACAGAAATTGAGCTACTAACAGAATGGGATACAGCCCTACATCAATGCTCCATTACATTTATGAAAATTCTAATCAAATACAGGGATAAAAAAGTAGACACCCTAACAGAACAGATCACTGACATAAGACAAAGATTAAACAACTTCAAAGGAGACGTATATTACAATGAGCTCGATAATGAGAACAAAAATAAAATTTTGAGGTATGAAAAAATAGTAGAAAATCGAAAAAGAGATAAATTCATGAAAGATTTAAACCTACATAAAGAAAGAATAAGAGAAGATAATAATATCTCACACAACCTAGGTTTCAGCTGCGAAAACCACAATACAGGAGTAGAAGCTGAATCTCATGATAAAATAAATGAGGACAATTATGAGGAAATATATTCACCAGGTTTTTCATTACACTATTCAGATCCCAAAGAACAACACAATAAAGGAAACAAAAGTATACACAATACTACGCTCCCCAAACACATACCCCACATAGCTCGCAATAGAAATCTTAAAGAAACATATCAACATACTAATCGTAATAATAGTCACTATAACCCTCATTTTTTAGGACCACGCCCACCTCCCCAGTATCCTCCCAACACCCATATCAGACAGTCATACAAACACTCCCCCAATTACAGAAGACAGGCATACACCAATCATCCACAGCCTCCACAATATCCTTATCATCCCCCCCCATATCAACAACCCTATCAACCATACAACAGGTATCACAAACTGAACAATCAGAACACAACACCCAGAGACTCACACCCACACACACCACTTCAACAAGAACAGAACATCAACATTCCACACTGGAGAATAAAACCACATCACCAAAAGAGAAGAAGAGACGAGTCAGAAGAAGAGGCTGTAGAGCAGGAAAACGAATGCAATCAAAAAAGAATAAGATCAACCAAAATGTAAAATATAGTCCCTCTGATTCATATTCAGAAGTTAAAATATTTAACCTATCAACACATAAAACCTTTTCACTGCAGGAACTAAACCTCCTAAAGAAAGGTCTAGCATTTGCTCCCACTAAGGGACCGAATCCCTTTGACCTCTTCATAGACCTACATAAATATATCAGGAAGTTAACGCTAAACAGGCACTTCCAAAAAATACAAAAAGACAAATCAACAAATATGGACACTATAGTTCCATCACAACTAGATGACAAAGATCTAAACGCTCTAATAGATCTAGAAGCACTACTAAATGACAATGATAATCCTATGGCCAATGATCTTGTATCTAGCTCTAGTACAGCAACTGTAAACTTTCCCTCTTATTCAAATTTTAAACCTATCTCTACCCTTTTCCCTACACACTCTAAAGGGAATTACATTCCGGTATTTGAAAAGTTAGTTCAAGAAGACCTGCTACAAATGTGCGAAACATACAAAATAAAAAAAGATAATCTCACTAGAAAAGAAAAGATTACTTTAAAGCAACTAAAAGAAGACAATGAAATAGTAATAAGGGAAGCGGATAAGGGAGGAGGGATTATCATACAGGACAGAGCAGATTACATCAAGGAAGCTATGAGATTACTGGGTGATAATGAAACATATAGATCCCTTAAAACTGACCCAACAGATTGCTATCTACGAGAATATAAAAATCTTCTAGATACCGCTAAACATGAAAACATAATTAATAATTATGAATTTCTTTTTCTATCTATCACTAATCCGAAAGTAGCCACCTTTTACCATACACCCAAAATACATAAATCAAACACTAATCCCCCTGGAAGACCTATTATTTCTGGAATAGGGTCACTCACTACCAAATTGTCAGAATACATAGACTCATATCTTCAACCCCTGGTACCTAAACTCTTATCACACATTAGAGATACACCTGACACCATAAGCAAACTATCTAATATCAAATGGAAAGATAACTTTTGCTGGCTCACGTTGGACGTCAGCTCCTTATATACCAATATCCCTCACAACAAAGGCATAGAAGCACTAGACTATTGGCTTAATAAATTATCCAATTTAGAAACAAATAAAATCGAATTCATAAAAGATTCTGCTAAGTTCATCCTACAAAAAAACTACTTTACTTTCAATAATGAATATTTCCTCCAAATAGGTGGCACAGCTATGGGGACGAAATTCGCCCCCAGCTATGCCAACCTATATATGGGTATGTGGGAGGACAAATATATTTGGGACAATAATCCCTTTATAGATAACATCAAAACATATTTTCGTTTTATCGATGATATCATAATAATATGGGAACATAAGGACAATAACAACACAATCCAAGACTTTGTAAACCACATCAATATCAATGATTTTAATTTAACATTCACAGATAAAACTAATTCAAAAGAAATTGAATTCCTTGACCTCATACTTTATCATGAAGAAAATTCCATCCAAACAAAATTATACAGCAAAGCTACTGATAGTAACAGTTATTTAACAGCTACCAGCTGCCATCATCCGGCCTGGATACAAAGCATACCATATGGTCAATTTCAACGCATAAAAAGAAATTGTTCCAGACAGACAGACTTCCTACATGAATCTAATATTTTAACTAATAAATTATTAAACAAAGGATATAAAGCTGATAACATACACAAGGCATTTAATAAGGTAAATAAAATGGATAGAAATACACTACTAACAAATCTTAATAAAAATACCAAAAAACGAAAAGACACACCACTAATGATCACAACATACAATGAAGGTGCTAATGCCATTAAAACCATCTTAAACAAACACTGGCATATATTGAAAAAGGATACCCTTTTGAATGAAATAACTAAAAATAACCCTAAACTAGTCTTTAGAAAGGGCAAAAATATCAGAGCAACCATAGCACCAAGTAAATTAAAATCAACAAACAAAACTATAAAAACTACCAACTGGCTGCAAAACAAGACAAAAGGCTTCTTTAAATGCAACCGTCTCAATTGTGAGGCTTGCAAACATCACTACAATAATAATAAACCCACCAAAAAAATTACTTCATTCTCAAACCATAAAAGCTGGGAATTAGATTCAATTACTAACTGTAAAACAGATTATGTAGTGTATCTAATCGAATGTAATTGTGGGCTACAATACGTAGGGCGCACTATTAGACCCTACAAGACCAGACTTCTGGAACACATTAGAAATATAGAAAGTAGCTTCAAAAAACATAGTGTATCAAACCATTTCCGTTTAATACACAATTCTAATCCAGCATGTCTGAGAGGCACTATACTTGAACACATCAGGGATCCCCCGGAGGGTATAAGTAGAGAACTCCATCTAAGACGAAGGGAAACACAATGGATACACAAATTAGATTCCATGACCCCCAAAGGCCTCAATAAAGACATAGATATAGCAGCTTTCCTTATCCAGTAAGTCATATAATTCTAAAATTACAGAGTATGCAGTAACTCTTGTAAACAACATGTATGTGGCATTCATATCAATTCATTTCTTACAAAATTAAGAACTAATAACATACATTATAGTATCATTTATTCCATAACTAACACCAACAAAAATATAATGTGTTACATAGATACGTATTTATTATGACACACTAACTACTTTGTGATCAAATGATCAGAGTAATATATAAAACAGGAACTATAAATATGCAGATACTAACTAGCCTATGAGATCAATCTAAGCCCTGGACTCCAGAATCACGATGTATCAAGTTATAGCCTATATCCTATACATAAGAACAGGACTCAAATATACACTAAAGATATATTCCTACTATAGACGAAATAATAACTACTCAAAGGGGCTACATATAATTTAATAATCATAAGAAACTTATTATACTGAAATGTCCCTTATATATACTGTATTCCAAAACGTAATGGAGCGTACAATAAATACCCTATAAAGCAAAACCTAACCATACACGAGCTTTTAAATAAACAAGCAATATGTATGTATCATAAAAGAATAATCATACAAAAATACCGATCACACTATATGAATATATCGATAAGAATGTCCTCAAAAATGACAATTGAAAATATTAAGTATCCTGAAAACTACATATCCCATAAATCCTTGCTGTATTGGACCTATCAGGATACGTTTTTGTCCAATCACGTGTACTGATGTGTAACCAACCAATACACAAAAGCAGTATACTCACCATACTCAAACAAACGTGACACTAACGTCACGTAACGCGGGCCCATATGACCAATTATACGCTGAGGGCGTGCCGCCGCCTGAAGCGTACAAAACAACCGAAAACGGCCCAGCTTTCCATCTAACCCTCTGAAGAAGAAGGATTCAAACCTTTGAAACGCGTTAGGGAATTGACTTGTTTGTATACACATTTTAATTTATGTTCCATTTTGTTGTCTTTTGATAAGATTGTGCTCCTCCTTGCAGCTAGTCTCACTAGCGGTGCTTTATGTGCCATTTATGCTGCACTGCTTTGCTTACTTTGAAATACACCACAGCTGTATGCAAATTCTTTGCGAGGTCTGTAATTGTGACTGGGGATTTTGTATCCCATTCTAACCTGTGGAAAGGATTCCTCTAAATTATATGTGCCATATACATACCTCATACTGTTTGAGGATGTCAAATGTGAGTGCGATATAAACTGTATTTTTATGCTTTTTTAAGAAAATAAACGGTATTACACTATATATTTCCTTTGTGTCTCCCTGGGTATCCTCACGCCGGAGAAAGTTAATACCAGAGCAGAAAGAGCACTCCAAGAGGCCAACCACGAATCCATAGGAAGTATAAGGGATCTATTCATCATCAGAGGCATATCCCTGCATACTCCAAGAGGTCAACGAACACCACAAGCAGTATACAAGGAGGAAACCCAATCATCTATATATACCCCCAGTGCGGCATACTTACCTCATTCGATTGAGGTAATATCTGGTAAGGGTATTATATACCAACTATATCTATACAACCACTACATCTGGAGATTCACCACGATTTATATTACTTCTAGGACTCATATGAACATCGTTTCAGAGTTCATATATTTTATATGCTATTTTTAGCTGGACTTTTTATTGTTATTTTATTTTAATATATATATATTTTTCTTTTATTTTTTCTTTTATTTTCTATGTTCTTATTTGCTTTTTCCCATCCTTTATTCCTCACATACCACATCAGTATATTGGACATATAGGCGCTGTATCCACCTTTGAATATATATTCTCTTTCACTGTCTAGGGCTTCACAACCCTCCCAGTATATGTCCTATACAGCTGCCACTATTTCCTATACACCTTCTGACCAGCGCCCACAACAGAGTATCACTTGTGTCAACTCAGTACACTGAGGAGACACATTTTACTTATTTCTACATATATATATATATATATATATATTTATACATATATATATGTATACACATACAGCGGATATATAAAGTCTACACACCCCTGTTAAAATGGCAGGTTTCTGTCATGTAAAAAAATAAAATAATATGGTTGAAGCAACTTTTGATTTTATTACAGCACTCTTTTGGGGTATCAGTCTATCAGCATGGCACATCTTGACTTGGCAAGATTTGCCCACTCTTCTTTGCAAAAACACTCCAAATCTGTCAGATTGCGAGGGCATCTCCTGTGCACAGCCCTCTTCAGATCACCCCACAGATTTTCGATTGGATTCAGGTCTGGGCTCTGGCTGGGCCATTCCAAAACTTTAATCTTCTTCTGGTGAAGCCATTCCTTTGTTGATTTGGATGTATGCTTTGGGTCGTTGTCATGCTGAAAAATGAAGTTCCTCTTCATGTTCAGCTTTCTAGCAGAAGCATGAAGGTTTTGTGCCAATATTAACTGGTATATGGAAGTGTTCATAATTCCCTTTACCTTGAATAAGGCCCCAGTTCCAGCTGAAGAAAAATAGCCCCAAAGTATGATGCTGCCATCACCATGATTCACTGTGGGTATGATGTTCTTTTGGTGATATGCAGTGTTGTTTTTGCGGCAAACATATCTTGGAATTATTGCCAAAAAGTTCAACCTTGGTTTCATCAGACCATAACACCTTTTCTCACATGCTTTTGGGACACTTCAGATGTGTTTTTGCTAAATTAAGCTGGGCTTGGATGTTTTTCTTTGTAAGAAAAGGCTTCCGTCTTGCCGTCTACCCCAAAGCCCAAACATATGAAGAATACGGGAGATTGTTGTCACATGTACCACACAGCCAGTACTTGCCAGATATTCCTGCAGCTCCTTTAATGTTGCTGTAGGCCTCTTGGTAGCCTCCCAGACCGGTTTTCTTCTTGTCTTTTCATCAATTTTGGAGGGACATCCAGTTCTTGGTAATGTCACTGTTGCACCATATTTTCTTCACTTGATGATAACTGTCTTCAGTGTGTTCCATGGTATATCTAATGCCTTGGAAATTCTTTTGTACCCTTCTCCTGACTGATACCTTTTAACAATGAGATCCCTCTGATGCTTTGGAAGCTCTCTGCGGACCATGGCTTTTGTGTAGGACTCGGCTAAGAAAATGTCAGGAAAGACCTACTAGAACAGCTAAACTTTATTCGGGGGTTAATCAGAGGCACTTTAAATTATGGCCGGTGTGTGATGACTTATTTAACATGGTTTTGAATGTGATTGCTTAATTCTGAACACAGCTACATCCCCAGTTATAAGAGGGTGTGCACACTTATGCAAACACATTATTTTAGTTTGTTTGGTTTACTTCCCTCCACCTTAAAGATTTCAGTTTGTTTTTCAATTGAGTTGTGTAGTTTATAGGTCACATTAAAGGTGGAAAAAGTTCTGAAATGATTTATCTTTGTCTAATTTTTTTACATCACAGAAACCTGACATTTTAACAGGGGTGTGTAGACTTTTTATATCCATTGTGTGTGTGTATATATATATATATATATATATATATATATATATATACATATATATATATATATATATATATATATATACATATACAGAGTGCACTATTGTTTCTCTCTCTTTCCTTTACATATCTCCCCCTGGAGACACAGCTTGGAATTACTTGGATCATCCAAAGCTTACTATCATAAGAACTATATCCTTAAAGGATTACTTTCTGTTATAATTTTTAAGCCAAACAACTAACATATTAAAGTTAATAAACATTAATTAAAACCTACTGACCTATATTTTCTCCAAAACGAAGTTTCATAACGTTCTAAAAGTTATATCTTTTATTCGCCGATGATGTCACGTTATCCTGCCCACTATTTTCAGCACTGCATGTTCAAAATACTTAAACCAATAACTTTGTGTTTAAAGCGCCATTTTGAAACCTAGGTATTGTAAACGGATTGGTACAGAGCGGGTTTGGAAAACAATTAAATTTGCAGACAAGATTTCTGATATACGGTAGAGATATGTTAATGAAATGCTATTGATAAAAAGCGTATTTGGGGTAGTTAGTTAGTAACAGCCATAGAAAATATTTACTTACAGTGGCCCTTTAACAGATTTATGCACAATGTTTTAGAAACTCCATGATTTAAGCCATAAGGCTCTTCTGGTAAGAATAGCTAAAGACATAGGGGCCTATCTATCAAGCTCCGAATGGAGCTTGATGCCCCGTGTTCCTGGCGAGCCTGCAGGCTCGCCAGAAACAGCAGTTATGAAGCAGCGGTCACAAAGACCGCTGCTCCATAACCCTGTCCGCCTGCTCTGAGCAGGCAGACAGACATCGCCGGAAATCAACCCGATCGAGTACGATCGGGTTGATTGACACCCCCTGCTGGCGGCCCATTGGCCGCGAGTCTGCAGGGGGCGGCGTTGCACCAGCAGCTCTTGTGAGCTGCTGGTGCAATGCTGAATACGGCAAGCGTATTGCTCGCCGTATTCAGCGAGGTCTGGCGGACCTGATCCGCATTGTCGGATCAGGTCCGCCAGACTTTCTTAAATAGGGGTCATAGTTTTAATGTTAATTTTCATGATATCTAATACTGCATCGCAGATAAAATTATTCTCATGTTTAAGTAAATTCAAAATATTGGAACATTCAGGTTCAATAGATAACTGCTGAGCAAGACTGTATAACCAGAAAGTAGAAGCAGCATCTACGTCAGCAATAGATATGGCTGGTCTAAGAATATAACCAGTATGTAAATATGCCCTTCTTAGATAAGATTCAAGTTTTCTATCTAAAGGGTCTTTAAAAGAAGTACTGTCTTCTAAAGGAATAGTAGTATGTTTAGCTAGAGTGGAAATGGCCCCATCAACTTTGGGGACTATTTCCCATAACTCTGTTAGCAGCAGGTAAAGGATATCGATTTTAATCCTTGCAGAAGGGTTAAAAGAGGTACCTGGTTCAGACCATTGTTTAGCAATCATATTAGAGATAGCATCAGGTATAGGTAAAATCTCAGGAAGATTAACAACCGTTTTATATACTGAATTTTAATGATTACAGGGTTTATCATCAGAAGGTTTAGCTTCTTCCATCCCTAAAGTGACTAAAACTTCCTTCAAAATAGAATGAATGTGTTTAATTTTAAATAAAAAGGAGGAATGGTCAGGTTCTGTCTCTTATGAGGGAGCCTCAGAATCAGAGGAATCCTCATCATTAGAAGATATTTCAGTATTTTGTTGGTCAGTACATATATTACTAGTAGAAGGTAAAATCTGAGCTGACCTTATCAGGGATAGGCTGGTGCTGCTCCATTAATGCAAATAAAACATAAACATTAAAGTTGCAACAATATACTATTATTATAATAATTCTAATAGTTTGCAAAAGACTATAAAAGTGCTGAGCAGTAGCCCAGAAAACCAACTAAAGTCAGATTAGCACAAAACAATTTTTAACTATAATGTTGTTTAAAGATCGCATTGTTATGTAACATGAACATATAATGGAGCATCTAGCGTGTATGTGCGATTTAGGGCGCAAGTTGTTGTGGGTGGTGTTTTTTAAGGATAGGATGGCGCAATTTTTTTAAAGTGCGCACTATATGGCGCGATTTGATGACGTGCTATGACTGTCCCTTAAAAGATGTCACAGTGTGTGTGCTTGTGCGCCTAAAGTGTAAAAAATGATAGGAAGGTTTAAGTATGCACCCTGCTATGCCGATAAAATATAGCCTGCTCTGAGTAAGTTTTGACACATTCAGAGCATAATAATAACCCCCTTGTTATGTATGCCCCCTTCTAAGAAAAAAGGCTGCATCGCTGCACTTGTTATGTATGCCCTTCATGGGCTGTAATTCATATGCAGCTAGATTACGAGTTTTGAGCACTATAGGGAAATTAACGACCGCCACAAAGGTGTCGTTATTTCACCTCCCTATAGCGCTGCTATTACAGGTTTTGAAAAACCCGGCTTGTGCGGACGTAATGGTGGTGTTGAGCTCCATACCTCACCCAAATACAAGCGGCGTTTTGATGTGCTCGGGGACGATTTCCCCATAGACATCAATGGGGAGAGTCGGCTAAAAAAAAGCCTAACACCTGCGATCGCGGAATGAAAAGCTCCGTAACGCAGCCCCATTGATGTCTATGGGGAAAGAAAAAGTTATGTTTAAACCTAACACCCTAACATAAAAATGACGTCTAAGCACCCCTAATCTGCCGCCCCCGACATCGCCGCAACTTACATAATGTTATTAACCCCTAACCTGCTGCCCCTAACATCGCTGCCACCTAAATACACTTATTAACCCCTAATCTGCCACCCCTAACATCGCCACCACCTACATTACAGTTATTAACCCATAATCTGCTGGCCCTAACATCGCCGCCACCTACCTACACTTATTAGCCCCTAATCTGCCGCCCCCAATGTCTCCGCCACTATACTAAAGTTATTAACCCCTAAACCTCTGGCCTCCCACATCACTAACACTACATAAATATATTAACCCCTAACGTAACCCTAAGCATAACCCTAACGTGTATTTATTTTAACTAGGTAGACTAGTTAGTAAATAGTTATTAACTATTTACTAGCTACCTAGTTAAAGTAAATACAAACTTACCTGCAAAAGAAAACCTAACCTGCCTTACACTTAAACCTAACATTACAATAAAATAAAATTAATAAAATACAATTATCTAAATTACAAAAAAAATAAACACTAAATTACACAAAATAAAAAACAAAATGATCAAATATAAAAATGAATTGTTCCTAATCTAATAGCCCTATTAAAATAAAAAAGCCCACCCAAAATAAAAAAGCCCCCCCAAATAAAAAAAACCCTAGCCTACACTAAACTGCCAAAAGCCCTTAAAAGGGCTTTTTGCGGGGCATTGCCCCAAAGAAATCAGCTCTTTTACCTGTAATTTTTTTTTACAAACAACCCCCCAGCAGTAAAACCCACCACCCACACAACCAAACCTCCCAAATAAAATTCTATCCAAATAAACCTAAGCTAACCATTGCCCTGAAAAGGGCATTTGGATGGGCATTGCCCTTAAAAGGGCATTTAGCTCTTTTACGGTGCCCAAACCCTAATCTAAAAATAAAACCCACCCAATAAACCTTTAAAAAAACCTAACACTAACCCCCGATGATCCACTTACAGTTTTTTAAGACCGGACATCCATCCTCATCCAGGCAGCAGAAGTCTTCATCCAAGCGGGCAGAAGTCCTCATCCAAGCGGGCAGAAGTCTTCATCCAGACAGCATCTTCATCCATCCGGCGCGGAGCGGGTCCATCTTCAAGACATGCGGCGTGGAGCATCCTCTTCTTACGGTCGCCGCTGGAAAATGAAGGTTCCCTTTAAGTGACGTCATTCAAGATGGCGTCCCTTACATTCCGATTGGCAGATAGAATTCTATCAGCCAATATGGAATTAAAGGGGAAAAATCCTATTGGCTGTTGCAGATTGGATTAGCCAATAGGATGAAAGCTCAATCCTATTGGCTGATTGCAACAGCCAATAAGATTTTTTCCCCTTTAATTCCTATTGGCTGATAGAATTTTACAGGTAAAAGAGCTGATTTCTTTGGGGCAATGCCCCGGAAAAGGCAATTTTCAATGCGGGAGGGCGGCGGTTTAGGGGTTAATAGGTTTATTATAGTGGCGACGATGTCGGGGAGCGGCGGAATAGGGGTTAATACATTTTTTTAAGTGGCGGCGATGTCTGGAGCGGCAGATTAGGGGTTAATAATTTTATTATAGTGTTTGTGATGCGGGAGGGCCTCGGTTTAGGGGTTAATAGTTAGTTTACTTTGTGACAGTTTAGTTATGAGTTTTATGGTGCAGCTTTGTAGAATAAAACTCATAACTACTGACTTTAGATGGCGGTACGGTTCTTGTCATTTTAGGGTGTACCGCTCGCTTTTTGGCCTCACCGCAAAACTCGTAATACCGGCGCTATGGAAGTCCCATTGAAAAAGGACTTTTTTTAAAGTGCGGGACTGACGTTGCGTGACGGCCAAAAAGTTGTGCGGTACACCTATACCGTCAAGACTTGTAATAGCGGCGTTAGGGAAAAAGCAGAGTTATGGGCCATAATGCAAAACTCATAATCTATCTGATGGTCTTCCATCAATTCCTATGTGCAAAAAACATTGAGGATTATAGTGCCTGTCCCTAGGCTATATATATATACTCTGGAGGGGAACCAGGCTTTAGTATGCTCTGAAGCACCTTTCACTGAAGAAATCAAGCACCTTATCATACTTCAACCACCTGTGAGGTGGGAGGGGTATTTATAGGCTTTTAAAGTTTGGGAAATTTGCCTTCTCCTGGTAGGAATGTATAGCCCATATGCAACAGTATATATATATATATATATATATATATATATATATATATATATATACACATATATATATATACACTGTGTGTGTATATATATATATATATATGTGTATATCTATATATATATTTACTTTTATGTCTGGGTATATTTCACTTTTTTGCCCCCCTACTGGAAAAATTTCTGCGTATGCCCATGGACATGAAACCCATTTTTTTTTCTTACATGCAATTTTAAACAACTCAAATCTTTCCTAAAGTGTCAAAGTGCCTCTTGGTTAATACCCTGGGGTGTCTAGTTTCTACAGATTTCCACATGGTTAGGCATCTTAGTTTTTAAACAGAGCTGGATCTAAATGTACAGTTGCTGTGGTAGCAACAAGTTAATCTCCTGTAGGAACAACGTTTATGGTTTTGCTTTATTCAGCAGTGATGTATACAACACAACATATTACTGCTAGGCTCCCCATCATCTTGTTTCCGACTACAGGAAGAGGTCAGCTATGGGTGTGAAGAGCGTAGTCAGGGGGGTGGATAAGCGACTGCTCTCTATTCCACTGACCTAATGGTTCAAGGCTAAATATAACCTGCAGATCACATATCTAGACTCACGTGAGCAGTGTAAATAATGACCAGGACAGCCATGATTATAGAATAGGGTGTCAGACACCTCTGGTGTGTCACAGAACCTGCGCCTGTGTCACTAGTTAAAAATAAGTAGGAGACACTAAAAGGGATAGAAAGGTCAAAGTAGAATTGTGCATGGGTGCATTATAATGCTAAATAGAAGTATTTTTAAAATTGACTTCTAGTGCTTCCAGTAAAAGTTATTGCTGTTTTCAGCTGCATACGCACGTATGCTGCGAGTGCCCAGTGCAGCAGTATTCAAACACCAGTGAGTTGTAACAACTATCTGATATAATCTGATTAGTTGGTCTGCAATTAGGTGGTTTGCACACAGCACCAGCTGATTCATTCCAATGAGCTCCTGCACATGGTATTGTGAACTCCCGGCTTATGTGCAACCCAGAAATAATAGGAGTCATTTGGATTGTTTATATTAAATCCGGTAATTTGATATAGTGCCACGATTGTTATTTACACCTAGTCCTAGATTGATGGGAGTTATTTGAATTGATGAGCACTATTATCTGTTTGTACAATTATTAGATGATTGTTTGCTATTGCTGATTATATGTACTGTATAGATAAATGTGTAAGACTTTGTCCTGTTATCGATATATCGTCTTTAGCGCTTTTGACTTTTATTTAAATTGTTTTTTATTTGAATAAATTGTGATTTCTACTAGATTCAACCTCTATAAGTATATATTTGTTATTTTAAGAGCGGACTAGATATATTTTTTCTAACCTTATAGCTGGTTATTTACCCTTGCATATAGATATTTAAGATATTTTTATGTGGAATGAAATCCAGGCTTACTTTATTGAGATGCCCCTTGCCAAGGAGGAAAACACTTTGCATTTGTCGAGAGCTAACAAAGATAAATATCCCACCTTGGCGAAATTGGCAAAATCCTACTTGTGCATCTCAGGCACCTCAGCGCCATCTGAGCACCTCTTCTCTGCTGCAGGCAAAATAGGTTGTAAAAAAAGAGCCAGTCTCAGCCAGGAGCATGTGGTCATGTTGACATTTTTGCATTTCAAGAAAGAGTGAACAACAGAATGTTATAAACTGTGACAGTCTACCACTCTCTAATTCTACCTCTTTTCAAAAAGTTTGTGGTTTTGTTTCGCTTAAAGGAATTGTCTAGATAAAATTAAACTTTCACAATTCAGATAGAGCATGCAATTTTAAGCAACTTTCTAATTTACTCACATTATCAATTTTTTATTTGTTCTCTTGATATCTTTTTTTGAAAAAGCAAGAATGTAAGCATAGAAGCCGGCCCATTTTTGGTTCAGCACCTGGGTAGCACTTTCTGATTAGTGTCTAAATGTAGCCAAGCGCTACCCAGGTTCTGAACCAAAAATGGGCCAGCTTTTAAGCTTACATTCAAATAAAGATACCAAGAGAACGAAGAAAATTTGATAATAGGAGTAAATTAGAAAGTTGCTTAAAATTGCATGCTCTATCTGAATCATGAAGGTTATTTGACTAGACTATTCCTTTATAGAGCAGTGATTTTCAACCTTTTTTTTGCCGTGGCACATTTTTTTTTTTTACACACACACTCATACACATTTACACACCCACATTTATACGCACACACTGATAAACACATAATAACACATATTCATACACGCATATATACATACACACATTGGAAAAAAACACAAAATCACACACACATTCATATACATATTTAAACACACACACACTCATATTTATTGAAACACATTTAGGAAATGGTACTAGGTCCGTATATGTAAAAATAGCACACTAGCAAAGGCAACCTGACAGCCTAGTTCCTAAACATACCACATGACCGTAACCTTGTATATGCCAAGGGGAAAAGTAATACTGGTGTACCCAGACCACATGATGAAGTATACACTATCCTAATTCTTTAAATATAAGGGCAATATTCTCCAATGGGCTAATTTATCACCACTCCATTCGATAGCCCGATCGTAACTAATTCCTTTCCCTTAAGTCCTTATGCCCCAGCCCCATTAATTCACCCTGGTACTCAACCCATAGTTGTGCTGCTGCTTCCTGGTGCTTGCTGCGATCCTGGGTGCTGCTGCCCTGCACTGGGCCAGGGAGGGGGTGCTGTTAACCGCTGTTACTATGGGGTAAGTTCTGGCTCATGTACAAAACACTTTACTTGTTCCATTGCAAAGATGAGTCATAGAAAACCACAGAAATAGTGTACAGTGTAGAAGAGACAGAACGTAATGGTGCTATGCAGTCACACTGCCAATAAGAACCCCCCCAATGCTGCCTGATGAAAAAGGAGAATGGGAGAGCCGAGAGCGCTAAACTTTTACACTGGTTGTAGTTGAGGCTTTACCACTTTTTGTCCAGCAGCGCCTACTGAGTTGCGCTCCTGACTCGGCTTAGCTCGCTCCACATTAATCTTTATATTCATAAATGTGTAGTTATCTATGCCGAGTCAGAAAGTGCAACTCAGTATCACGACTGGAAAAAAAGTGGTAAAGAGTCTGTACCGATGATGTGAAGCTGATCTGCTGGCAGGGACACTGGCTGAATGTAGCAGGGCCTGCAGCCAGGGTGAGCTTGGAGCCCACAGCCCCCCGGGTACTTACCGCCATGGTTGTTGTCCTGCTCCTAGGTGCTACCAGTTCTGCTGGGTGCTGCTGCCCTGGCCAGGGGAGATATGTTCCGCTGGTTCTATGCTGTTGTGCTGCCATGAACCAATGAATGCTGAGCTGAATATGGGAGCAACTCAGTAGCGCGCGCGCAGCTGATCAAAACATTTTTTCAAATCTGAACCAGTGTGAAGCTGATCTGCTGGCGGGAATGCTGTGACGTGTGTGACAGTGTAAATGTAGCAGGGATGAGCTTGAAAGCGTGCACTTAAGTTAACTTGTTACTGTTCCCACTTCCCTCTCTTATTCACAGGACATTGAGCATAACACATCATTCTGCTTATTTATGAACTGCAACAACTAAAATGATAAAATAAAAAAAAATTACAACTAAAATGATGATGAGCACTGACACTGGTTGAAAATCAGAGATAGAGCAGGCAATTTAAAGCAACTTTCTAATTTGATCCTATTATCAATTTTTTTTTTTTGTTCTCTTGGTATCTTTATTTGAATGTAAGCTTAGATGCCGGCCCATTTTTGGTTCAGCACCTGGGTAGCGCTTGCTGATTGGTGGCTACATTTAGACACCAATCAGAAAGTGCTATCCAGGTCCTGAACCAAAAATGGGCCGGCTCCTTTGCTTACATTCTTGCTTTTTCAAATAAAGATACTAAGAGAACAAATAAAACTTGAGACAAGGAGTATATTTAAAAGTTGCTTAAAATTGCATGCTCTATCTGAATCATGAAGGTTTAATTTTGACTAAACTATTCCTTTAATCGGCCAATTATTTTATCTGAAAATAATAGTTAGTTGCAGCCCTAAACACCACATATTTTCAAAGAGTTAGCAGTGGCTTTTATAACACAAATTAAGTAATAAATAGACACCACTGCCGTCTCTCTGAGCTTGAATGCTGCAGCACTGGCCCTAACACCATATGTGCGTATGCCGATGAAAACGGGCAATACCTTTTTTGACAGTAAAGTCAAAATTAAAGTATGTTCCTTTTTCCAAAAAGACAAAAAATGTGAATGGTCCATTACTGAAACGGTTTTTGATATTTATGAATCCATAAAAAAAAAACCAAAAAAAAAACCACAAACTACACAGGCTGATTTCGAAAAATATATTTATTTCAATTTGTCTTTTCAAACTGATCATAAAATTTATATTTTTAGAATCTTCAAAGAAAGAAAGGTTTCAACAGGATAAGTTTAAATAAATACTTTTGACTCTTATTTTAATAGCTCATAAAAAGTTACAAAAATGTGTCTAGGGTGTCTTTTTCCTTGCCTGTTGCAGACATTTATATATATATTATTATTATTTATTTATTTTTTTTATTCCATGTATTATAATATTTTTGAAAATAACCTAAGGTCCTAAGTCAAACCTTTTCCTCTAGCAGCATTAGCAATTACAGATTTTATCTTAGCTTTTATTTTTTTGACGAGTGTCTATTTTTTTTTTTTTTAATAAGTAACCCCAAGAGTAGCAAGGGTCATGTGAAAAATAATCACCAATTTTTATAAATTCATAAGTGCTTATCTGAAAATAAATTCAAAAGAATATTAAACTGTTTGCCCTTAATACCAATGTGAAAAAAATCCATACAAATGTAAATTGGCAAATTATTCATATTGCTATAGATTATATATTTGAAGATGAATTTTATTCTTTAAAAAAAAAAAAAAAAGAAAGAAAGGTGAAAGGTTGTTCTCCCCTTTTTTACCACAAAATATATAATTTCCCCCTAAAAATGGATTTTCACAATGGAACTGCATCATCCTCCTTTTACATTAATTTTGGATAGTTTTTAAGTCAATTTTGGATAAAACAAATCTGATTGCCAAGTGCCCTGGACAAATCCAAATGATATACGTTTTTTATATTTGGTTAGTTTTCTTCCCCTCAATTTGAATAGACGGAGATCATTTTGATGGGGAATTCTGCTTGCGATATATGTGTAGTTGGAAAGGAAATAGAGATGATGTTTCAACCTTACTAACAAAGCCATTGTGGGAAAATAATTGTATATTCTTTTTTATTCATAAATAGTAAATGTTTGCTTTCAGCTCTGGGTAAGATCAAGAATAATTACAATACAGCTTTTTATTGAAAGATCCTGTTCCAATCAAAATGGTTAAAGGTTTCTGGCAGAGATACAGTTAAAACATGTTTAAAAGAGGCATGAAACCTATATATTTTCTTTCATGATACTGAGCAAGCAATTTTAAACAACAATTTATTTCTATTATCTAATTTGTTTTGTTCTTTTTCTATCCTTTGTTGAAAATTATACCTAGGTAGACTCAGAAGCTGCTTATTGGTGACTACACTTATATGCCTTTTGTCATTGACTTTCAGCTAGTTCCGAGCAGTGCATTACTGCTCCTTCAACAAAGGATACCAAGAGAATGAAGCAAATTTGATAATAGAAGTAAATTGGAAAGTTGTTTAAATTTTTATTCTCTATCTGAATCATGAAAGAAACAGTTTGGGTTTCATGTCCCTTTAAACCTCTAAGCCAAACAGCTGCCATATTAAATATTTCTGTATCATTATAAACTTAATCTCTTTGGTTTCAAATCCCTTAACCAAATAAGGGTCCTTTCATCCAATCCGTTTACTCAAATTTTCCAGATACTTGTAGATGTTATATTTCATTCAATGTCAAGTTTTATCACTTCATTCAGTATCATTTATTATAATGAATCTGTTCTCATGACTGCATCCCTAGCTGTTGTACAATGGAACCATTCGAGAGATATTATTTCTACAAATTGGGCATTTTTTGGGTTCAGGAAGAGCCTGGTAGCACTCGTAGCAGGAACATGCATGTCCACACTCCAAAAATATGCAGGCTTTTTCACTGTTTAGACAGATGACGCAGGTGTTCTGCAAGTTCTCAGCACCGTCCTCTTCTAACCTGGCTTTTGCTTGCTGAAATTCTCTCTGCAGTCTCTTTAGTCGCTCCTTCTCCTTGTGATGACGGTATTGGCGCCTCAGAACAAAGAAGAGTGTAACACATGTGGCCGCACCACACAGCAGGGTCACAATCTTCCATAGACGGACCTGGGACTCCTGCTTCTGCACCAAGGTCTCAAAATCAAGGTTGCTGAGATAATATTGCATTCCTGGCTTTGGGGGTTGCAACTTAATAGTCTTGTTATCAAGCACAAGTTCCCCAATGCCAGTTATTGTGGCTCCAATTTTCAACATCTCTTCGGTTTCCTGAACACCTTTGGGACGCTCGCCGGTAATGTAATGGCCAAGAACATCAGTGAAGGATTGCACAGCAGGGTGGAACTTCTCATACACTGTCTCTAGACCCAGATGCACAGCATCAAGAGGTTTGATCACTCTAACCGATACAACAGGTTCTCCATCTGGTACCAAGTCAAACAGAACCGTGTTAGTTCTTTGATGGATCGTTTTCTCATGGTCATTCCTAAGATAAATAAATAGATGTGTCATTAGTTTGTAATGAAATGGATTTACTTAGTCTACAAAAAAAAAAAAAAAAAAAAAAAAAAAAAAAAAAGGGGATTGGTCAAAGCATGAACATTTCTAGGTGGAATAAAAAAAGTATACATATAAAATATTTTTTCTTTGACGGTGCAAGATTCTCCCACAATGTTGCGTATCAAACATATATTAATGTATAACAATTACTTCTTTATAAAGGTTTTCACATTTTTTGTCAGATGGAGGCCTCACAATATGAAACCACTTCTCATGTTAGTATACACTAAAGTCAAAATTAAACTTTCATAATTCAGTTGTAAGAGACTTTCCAGTTTACTTCAGTTATCAAACTATGCACATTTTCTTATATATTTTTATATGCACACATTCTGGGACACCAGCGCCTACTGAGTATGTGCAAGAGTTCAGTTTTTATTTATATATATGTGTCTGTGATTGGCTGATGGCAGCCACATGATACAGGGGGCCGGCAAATTAAAGGTTTGAAATTTGTCAAAAAAAATCTACTGCTCATTTAAAATTCAAACTAAGTGCTATTACATTGTCTTTTTTTTTATGATGTTACTTAGCAGTTAAACAATTCTATTTAAAAGGGACCCTCTAGTCAAAATTAAACTTTCATGATTCAGCTAGGGCATGCAATTTTAAACAACTTTCCAGTTTACTTTTATCATCAAATTTGCTTTGTCTTCTTGTTATTCTTTGTTGAAAGCGTAAAATAGGTAGGCTCTTATGCTAGTTTCTAAGCCCTTGAAAGCCATCTTATCTCTCAGTGCATTTTGACAGTTTTTCATAGGCAGCGCTAGTTCACATGTACCATATAGATAATATTGTGCTCGCACCGTGGAGTTATTTATGAATCAGCACCGATTGGCTAAAATACATGTCTGTCAAAATAACTGAAATAAGGGGGCAGTCTGCAGAGGCTTAGATACAAGGTAATCAGAGTTAAAATATATATATTAATATAACTGTTGGTTATGCAAAACTGGGAAATGGGTAATAAAGGGATTATCTATCTTTGACAATTTTCAAGTAGACTGTCCCTTTAAACATGAAACCCACATTTTTCTTTAAGTATTTAGATAGAGTATGTGGGTTTAAACAACTTTCTAATTTACTTCTATTATCAAATTTGCTTTATTATCTTGGTATCGTTTGAGGAATTAGCATTAAAAGGGACAATTAACATCTGCTTAAAATTTTCTAAACTGTTTCTGAGGAATCAAAATAAACTAATACACTGTTCTCAATGCAGTATTTTCATCTTACTACAAGCTCTTTAAAGAAGACTCCTCATATTTTCTATGCTTATCAACAGCTTGTGTTTTCCTATGTATGGTGCCATCTTGTAATGTACGTTACACACAGGCACTGCAGTCACATGACACGTGTGCACCCAAATCATGTGATGCGCACGGCTGCTTCTTCTCTCACTGATGTAATTTATTGAATATCCAAGGAGATATTTATCTGAACACACAGAGAAATATTTCCTTGGATATTGCAGAGATCTCTGAATAACAGTGAGTTATAAAAACGGCTGCTAGACTCCCTCCCCTTCCCTCCTCCCTACTGCCACTGAACATCGGCTGCCAATTGCTTCTTTCAGTTATAAGCAGTGATCAGTGAGTGAAACAAACAGACTGTGGATCTGTTCAGGGTACATAAAACATTGAAAATATGTTTTATAAAATAAGAAGCAGTTACTGTATTACACATATAAAATTGAACTTTGTCCTCATACAGCAATGCATTACAGTGAATGAGCATTGACGATTTGCCTGCCTTCTATAAGTTACATCAGTGAGAGAAGTAGCTGCTGTGTGCATCACATGACTTGGGTGCACACGTGTCATGTGACTGCAGTGCCTGTCTGTAACGTACGTTAGAAGATGGCACCATACATCGGAAAACACAAGCTTTGGATAAGCATAGAAAATATGAGGAGTCTCCTTGAAGAGCTTGTAGTAAGATGAATATACAGCATTGAGAAGAGTGTATTAGTTTATTTTGATTCCTCAGAAACAGTTAGTTCAGAAAATCTTAAGCAGATGTTAAGTGTCCCTTTAATGCACTAATGGGAGCTAGATGAATACATCCGGGGAACCAATGAACAGAAGTATATATGGGCAGCCACCAACCAGCAGCTAGCTCCCAGTAGTGCACTGCTGCTCTGGAGCCTGCCTAGGTATTCTTTTTAACTAAGGATACCAAGAGAACTAAGCAAATTGGATAATAAAAGTAAAATGGAAAATTGTTTGAAATCACATGCTCTATCTAAATTCCGAAATATTTTTTTGGGGGGTTTCATGTCCCTTTAAATAAAAGGGCCGAAGCTCACCATAGATGGGTAGTTCTGTTCCACACCATCTTGTGCTCTTTTAAGGAGAGTCTCTGGATAACGCCTTTGCAGTTTTCCACGAACTGGCTATTAAGAGTATCCTTCACTGATCTGACAACGCCTGCACAATAGAATTCAGTTTGAGTCAATTTAAAATACATCACATTTCAACACATTTTAAATATATGAAAGAATTTTGGTTCCAGAAGCTAAAGTAATGCAGTGCAAAGTAGTGAGTTGCATCATCTTACCCTATCTATGATCAAGGCCATTTGTGATGATTAAATAAAACGTTAGATGCTTTTATTTGTCTGGAAAAATGTAAAGTAACAACTTAAAAAGCGACACTCAAGTCAAAATAAACTTTTATGATTCAGATAAATGATGCAGTTTTAAGACACTTTACAATTTACTTCCACTATCAAATTTGCAGTCTTTTTATATACACTTCAGAGGTAACAAGATCCTACTGAGCATGTGCACAACCTCACAGGTTATACGTATACTAGTCTGTGATTGGCCGATGTCTGTCACATGATACAAAGGTCCGGAAAATGGGAGAAAAAATACATTTGTCAGAAAAAAAAAAAATATCTATTGCTTATTTTGCGATACAGAGTAGATGTTATTGCATTGTCTTTTTATTATGCACTTCTTTTGCATTGAGTGTTACTTTGAAAGTCCATAATAATCGGAAACTTACATGCTCTAATTCATTAAAGCATGCGCTTTCCGCACAACTTAAAATTTAAACTAGCGCTGCTGAGTGGATCAACAGCGGTTTCTGCTTGGGACCAGCAGTACTCTGCTGGTCCCAAGTGGTATTTCTACTGTGTGTTTAACTCATTTGCAGGGGTTAAACACACAGTAGTGCAGGGTCAATAGTCTTAAAAATGACATGCTCTAACAAATTAGAGCATGTCATTTTTCAACTTTTATGGACCTTTGTGGAGTTGTGAAAAGGAGTAATGACGTTAAAAATAAAATAAAATTTAAAAAAAAGGAATAATACATAATTCAATGACTTCTATTAAGTATAAGTCACTGTTTTTTTTTAATGAAACTGGTTGTTTTATATCTCTGTAAGAATGTATATTTTTGCACTACAATATCCCTTTAAAATTAGAATATTAATTTGCAAAAAAATAATAGTTAAAGCAATGTTACATTTAGAGTGTCAACACAAGAACTGCACAGTTATTGTAAAGGGCAGGATATGGTCAATCAGCCAATACATTTAGGAGACAGAAGATGCGTGCACACATACATTCATACAAAATTTGTTCATTGCTGAATGCAGAAGTAAAAGGCGATTTTCGGTATTCGCTCTTTTCTTGTGCAAGTGAAACACACTAAGATCTGGTTTTGCACACAGAAACTGCTGAATGCACACACATCTATCATTAAAGGGACAGTCTAGTCAAAATTAAACTTTCATGATTCAGATAGGGCATGTAATTTTAAACAACTTTCCAATTTACTTCTATTATCTAATTTACTAAATTCTTTAGATATCCTTTGTTGAAGAAATAGCAATGCACATGTGTGAGCCAATCACGCAAGGCCTCTATGTGCAGCAACCAATAAGCAGCTACTGAGCATATCTAGATATGCTTTTCAGCAAGTGATATCAAGAGAATGAAGCAAATTAGATAATAGAAGTAAATTAGAAAGTTGTTTAAAATGACATGTTCTTTCTAAATCATGAAAGAAAAAATGTGGGTTTCATGTCCCTTTAATGTATGTATATTATAGTATATTCATTGACAAATACGTATACACACACAAACATATATACAAATACATTATATAATAACACACTAAACGTTGCATTTGTATTTCACAGCTTTGAGGCCTAGAAATGATCTGCCCTCACCAAGTTAAATTTTAGGCACAGTTGGTGGCAGCCTGTTAGAAGGAAGTGGGACTGTAATCCAAGGTGCCAGGGCGTATTTATAAGCCACCACTGGCTCCCTGATACCTGGGTTTTTCAAGTCTGAAGATATAGAAAGTTCTTACTATCATCTAACAAAATATATGTCATGGTCCAGAAAGTTTCAAAACCAATTGTAAGAACGGAAATATCCAATTACTGTTTTAGGTGATCTGGGTGTTATATTATCTGGTACCTTCAATAACTGCATAAGGAACACATTTTCCAGGCAGATTCATCAGAATATTCTGCAAATCATCTTCCAGGGACACTTTTTTGGCTCCCTGAAAAAAAAAAAAAAATATTTAGCACACAAGGAACAAAATTACATTATTAAAAAAAAAAAAAATATATATAATAGTAATAAATAGTTGCTGTGTTGAAAAAAAAAACACCTCAAGGAATCCCCCTAATGAGCATGCTAGTTATAAAAGTTATTTATACATACAGTACATACAAACACACACGCTTTGTTTCAGAAAAGATTACAAATGAACGCAAACTAACGACCCAGCTGTTTGGCTAGCACTGTAAATTGGATCAATGACAGTTACTGCTCAACCAGTAGTGCCCTGCGGCTCCAGAGTGGTACTTTAACTATGTGTTTACCCCTTTGTGGGGGTTACAAACATAGGGTTGCAGGGTCGCTGGTTTTAAAATGACATGCTCTAACAAATTAATAATTATTATTATTATTATAACATGTAATATTTACATTTTAAAATTACTTTGACAATCAATGGTGAAATAGGGCGCTATATAACAAATGAGCCAGTACTGGAGAGAAGAAAGAGAGAGAAAGAAAAAAAGAGAGAGAAAGAAAAAAAGAGAGAGAGAAAGAAAAAAAAAGAGAGAGAAAAAGAAAAAGAGAGAAAAAGAAAAGAGAGAGAAAAAGAAAAAAAGAGAGAGAAAAAGAAAGAAAGAAAGAAAGAAAGAAAGAAAGAAAAAGAGACCCTTAAAGTGACATTCCGGTCAAAATGTAATTGCACATAGATGAATTACATCATTGAATAGAAACATATTTACTATATACTGTACATGTATTGACAAAAATCCTTCTAGTAAAAGTTATCACTGTTTTAGTGCTAGCATTTTCTCTGCACGTCCCTGTGAAGCATTGTTGGATATTCTCGGTGCACTAGCATTTTAAATACTGCAGCTGCTCAGAGCACCAGTGGGGCTTGTATCTGGTCAGCAATTAACAAATTGAGTCGTTATCAGATGGTACAAGCACCTTAGGCTCTCTGAGCAAGTGCTGTTGGTAAAATGCTGGTGCACGGTGCATACTTAAATACACCTTTGAAACAGCTATAGCTTTTATTAGAAGCGTTTTTGCTAACACATGTATATTACAAACATATTTATATTCAAAACTGAAATGCATTCATGTGGTTTCCAATTTTGGCTGGAATGTCCCTTTAAATTTGAAGCAATCCATTTGGAAAGACACAGACGACATTTAAAAGCAGTAGTAGCAGTTTTTTCTGCATGAAGTTACAGAGCTAACCACGCTGATCTTTACATGGAACATCATTATCTACAGACCACAAACTGGATGAATTCTGACCTTTAGTGTCTGAACCGCAGATGATTTGTGATGATAAATGTAGTAAAATAAAGCTGTCAAGGCAGAGCTGCCAGTCAGCAGGATAACTTGCCCAACCGATGGACGTCCGCTGTTCTCCATCTCTGCAGACTTAAAAAAATAGAATATGAAGAATATTATTAGCTATATCTATAATTAGATGTAGAGTCTAAACCTGATAACAGAACAGTCAGCTGGAGATAACATCTCACAATATAATGTTAAGGGAACATGGAAGTCAAAATTAAACTCCTGAGATTCAGATATAGAGAGAGTGCAGATTAAAAGAGAAACTTTCCAATTTACTCTTCTCAAATGTACCTCTTTGTCTTGTTCAACAGAAGTGTGCATGTGCCTTCAGCACTATAACATAGCTACAAACAGTGCATGTGCCTTCAGCACTATAACATAGCTACAAACCGTGCATGTGCCTTCAGCACTATAACATAGCTACAAACAGTGCATGCACCTTCAGCACTATAACATAGCTACAAACAGTGCATGCACCTTCAGCACTATAACATAACTACAAACAGTGCATGCGCCTTCAGCACTATAACATAGCTACAAACAGTGCATGCGCCTTCAGCACTATAACATAGCTACAAACAGTGCATGCGCCTTCAGCACTATAACATAGCTACAAACAGTGCATGCGCCTTCAGCACTATAACATAACTACAAACAGTGCATGCGCCTTCAGCACTATAACATAGCTACAAACCGTGCATGTGCCTTCAGCACTATAACATAGCTACAAACAGTGCATGCGCCTTCAGCACTATAACATAACTACAAACAGTGCATGTGCCTTCAGCACTATAACATAGCTACAAGCAGTGAATGCGCCTTCAGCACTATAACATAGCTACAAACAGTGAATGCGCCTTCAGCACTATAACATAGCTACAAACAGTGCATGCGCCTTCAGCACTATAACATAGCTACAAACAGTGCATGCGCCTTCAGCACTATAACATAACTACAAACCGTGCATGCGCCTTCAGCACTATAACATAGCTACAAACAGTGCATGCGCCTTCAGCACTATAACATAGCTACAAACAGTGCATGTGCCTTCAGCACTATAACATAGCTACAAACAGTGCATGTGCCTTCAGCACTATAACATAGCTACAAACAGTGCATGCGCCTTCAGCACTATAACATAGCTACAAACAGTGCATGCGGCTTCATCACTATAACATAGCTACAAACAGTGCATGCGCCTTCAGCACTATAACATAGCTACAAACAGTGCATGCGCCTTCAGCACTATAACATAGCTACAAACAGTGCATGCGCCTTCAGCACTATAACATAGCTACAAACAGTGCATGCGCCTTCAGCACTATAACATAGCTACAAACAGTGCATGCGCCTTCAGCACTATAACATAGCTACAAACAGTGCATGTGCCTTCAGCACTATAACATAGCTACAAACACGGTGTAGCACAGTGCATGGGCACACTCAGGGGGTCACAGTGTAAAGACACAATGGGTGAGCACAGAGTACAGGAGCTGTGGGTGAGCACACTCAGGGGGGCACATTATACAGGAGCTGTGGGTGAGCACACTCAGGGGGGGCACATTATACAGGAGCTGTGGGTGAGCACACTCAGGGGGGGCACATTATACAGGTGCTGTGGGTGAGCACACTCAGTGGGGGGGGCACATTATACAGGTGCTGTGGGTGAGCACACTCAGGGGGGGCATATTATGCAGGTGCTGTGGGTGAGCACACTCGAGGGGGCACATTATACAGGAGCTGTGGGTGAGCACACTCAGGGGGGCACATTATACAGGTGCTGTGGGTGAGCACACTCAGGGGGGGCACATTATACAGGTGCTGTGGGTGAGCACACTCAGGGGGGAAACATTATACAGGTGCTGTGGGTGAGCACACTCAGGGGGGGGACATTATACAGGTGCTGTGGGTAAGCACACTCAGGGGGGAACACATCATACAGGTGCTGTGGGTAAGCACACTCAGGGGGGGACACATCATACAGGTGCTGTGGGTAAGCACACTCAGGGGGGGACACATCATACAGGTGCTGTGGGTGAGCACACTCAGGGGGGAAACATTATACAGGTGCTGTGGGTGAGCACACTCAGGGGGGAAACATTATACAGGTGCTGTGGGTGAGCACACTCAGGGGGGAAACATTATACAGGTGCTGTGGGTAAGCACACTCAGGGGGGGACACATCATACAGGTGCTGTGGGTGAGCACACTCAGGGGGGGCACATTATGCAGGTGCTGTGGGTGCGCACACTCAGGGGGGGAAACATTATACAGGTGCTGTGGGTGAGCACACTCAGGGGGGAAACATTATACAGGTGCTGTGGGTAAGCATACTCAGGGGGGAAACATTATACAGGTGCTGTGGGTGAGCACACTCAGGGGGGACACATTATACAGGTGCTGTGGGTGAGCACACTCAGGGGGGAAACATTATACAGGTGCTGTGGGTAAGCATACTCAGGGGGGACACATCATACAGGTGCTGTGGGTGAGCACACTCAGGGGGGGCACATTATGCAGATGCTGTGGGTGCGCACACTCAGGGGGGGGCATATTATGCAGGTGCTGTGGGTGAGCACACTCAGGGGGCACTACATAAGCACACAGCTAATATAACAACATGCACACAACGTATATTAAGGGGATAGTACACACACGTATTAGTCTCTATCCCTTACATCAGCATTTTACGTACTTTCCCACCCACACTGCCAGGTTAACTTCCCCAGGTCACCCACCGTTACTTACTTCCGGTTTGCCTTCAACAGTCCAAGTACATCACTTTGCGGCTGTAACTTGTGGTACCGATGGCGCACGCTGCCCTTAGTGTACGTGCTGATCACATGATACAGACACCCCTCCTGTAGCGTTAGGTTACACTGGGACTTACAGGACTGTCAGTGTCACTTTGCGGGTGGCCACACATAGGCAAGCAACTTACTATTTCCTGTGACATCTAAGTCCCGCCCATTTCTTTTACGTCACCAGACTGTTGATCTGTTAAGGTAGAATTGCAAGTTCCACTAGCAAAATATTAGTTTTTAAGGTGGTATTATTAAAATGTAAGCTCAATTCTTGAAAAGTACAGTATGTACTGTATATACAATTAAGTTACATATTAATTCATAAAATCAACATTGCAAATTGTTAAAAAAAAATATTAAAATATAAAAAAAAGTATTAATATTTTATTCATGTAAAACCTTTTTTATATTAATTCCATACCTGTTCTACTTATAAAAATGCTGCTAAATAACTCAAAATCAATTATTAACCCTTTAAGTTGCAATCTAATTCATAAAATCTAATATGATTCTTTTTGTCACAGATTTTTTAATTCTTCACCTCCCCTAACATCTGAATCTTAACCATCTATTACTTTAATTTCTAATGCCTCTATATTACTATTATGCACCATCTGTAAAGCATAATGGTTTTTTTGGACTCTATTTTATATTAAATGGATTCTCTTAAAACCTAATTTTTACTTTTCCTTTGGTTCTCCCCACATTACATTGCAACTGCATCTAACTTGGTACACATATGTGCTATTGCAACCAAATCTTTGTTAAAAGGGTCGGGGTATGAAACCCAAACATTTTATTTTGTGATTCAGATAGAACATACACTTTTAAAAACGTTTCTAATTTACTTCTATTATCAAATTTATTTATTCTGTGTTTAAATGATACAGGCATCTGGAGCACTAAATGGCAGGAAATAGTTCTGCCCTCTTGTGCTCTTGCAAATGGATAACATTCTTGCATAACTGCTGCGATATAGTGCTCCAGAAATGGGGATACGTTCCTAATTTTCAACAAAAGATACCAAGAGAACCAAGAAAAATAGAATTAAATTAGAATTAAATTAAAATTGCATGCTCTATCTAAATCATGAACTATGTTTTGGGTTTCATATCCCTTTAATTCCATATTTCATTGTACCATTATAGTATATATATATACACACACATGATTATCCACTTAGTTGTTGAAATCCCACCAAGATGTCATCCACCTGAGTGCATTATTGTAAGACAATAGGAAAGTAAGAATATGCACTCTCAGGATTTGTGAATAAACAGGTGACATTTATTGACGTTTCGGGTCACATTTAACCTCTTCTTTAGAATATATAGTTTTTTATATATATATATATATATATATATATATATATATATATATATATATATATATATATATATATATATATATATATATAATCCTGCAGAAGAAAGCGCACTCCAAAGGACTTGTACAATAATTCACCTTTATTCTGTGAACGTTTTCGAGCTTAACAAGCTCGTCCTCAGACAGACAACATTTTGTCTGTCTGAGGACGAGCTTGTTAAACTCGAAATTGGATATTATTGGATATTATTGGATATTATTTTTGCTGCACCCAAGGCTGGATTACAGAGGTTTGGAGTGCACTTTGTCTACTATTATATATATATATATATATATATATATATATATATATATATATATATATATATATCTATTTGTATTATTTATTTATTTTTTAAATTGATACAGGCTGACAAATGCAGCTGGTGAACATATTGCGCCTATGTGTGCCATCAGTTGGTGTAAGACACATTTTGGTTGTATAGGTTTTAACTTACTTAATGCTAAACTATTTCTCAAATTCCCGTTCTTCTTAAAAAATGATATTTGTGTTTTCTCCTACGATATTTCATAATAACGGGCCATGTAACAATGCCCAATGTTTGTTTAATATCTTTTTCAAATCACCTCATCTGCATTTGTATTTAGTTACAAAAAAGTATAGCTTCATATGTTTAAATTTGTATATTTTTTTCTTATCGCCTTCCTTTTTTGGTCTTTTATTTAACAGCTTATTCCTGTCTATATTTTGAAATCATAGAAGAGTCCTTAAAGGGACGCTAAACCTAATTTTTTTTCCTTTCATGACTCAGATAGAGCATGCAATTTTAAGCAACTTTCTAATTTACTTCTATTATCAATTTTTGTTCGTTCTCTTTGTATCTTTATTTAAAAAAACTGGAATCTAAGCTAAGGAGACACCCCATTTTTGGTTCAGCATCCTGGATAGTGCTTTCTTATTGGTGGGTACATTTAGCCACCAATCAGCAAGCACAACTCAGGTGCTGAACCAAACATGGGTCGGCTCCTTAGCTTAGATTCCTGCTTTTTCAAATAAAGATAGCAAGAAAACAAAGAAAATGTGATAATAGAAGTAAATTAGAAAGTTGCTTAAAATGCCATGCTCTATCTGAATCATTAAAGAAAAAAATTGGGTACAGTGTCCCTTTAATTCATTTAATACTATATCCTTTTGCTAAAAACATAATTTATGTAAGAACTTACCTGATAAATTAATTTCTTTCATATTGGCAAGAGTCCATGAGCTAGTGACGTATGAGATATACAATCCTACCAGGAGGGGCAAAGTTTCCCAAACCTCAAAATGCCTATAAATACACCCCTCACCACACCCACAAATCAGTTTAACGAATAGCCAAGTAGTGGGGTGATAGAAAAAGGAGTAAAAAGCATCAAAAAAAGGAACTGGAAATATAATTGTGCTTTATACAGAAAAACATAACTACCATAAAAAGGGTGGGTCTCATGGACTCTTGCCAATATGAAAGAAATGAATTTATCAGGTAAGTTATTACATAAATTATGTTTTCTTTCATGTAATTGGCAAGAGTCCATGAGCTAGTGATGTATGGGATATTAATACCCAAGATGTGGAACTCTACAGAAGAGTCACTAGAGAGGGAGGGATAAAAATAAAAACAGCCATTTTCCGCTGGAAAAATTAAATCCACATCCAAAAAAATAAGTTTTTCTCATAATTGAAAAGAAAAAAACTTAAAACATAAGCAGAGGAATCAAACTGAAACAGCTGCCTGAAGAACCTTTCTACCAAAAACTGCTTCCGAAGAGGCAAATACATCAAAACTGTAGAATTTAGTAAATGTATGCAAAGAAAACCAAGTTGCTGCTTTGCAAATCTGATCAACTGAAGCTTCATTCTTAAAAGCCCATGAAGTGGAAACTGATCTAGTAGAATTAGCTGTGATTCTCTGAGGTGGGGCCTGACCCAACTCCAAATAAGCTTGATGAATCAAAAGCTTTAACCAAGATGCCAAGGAAATGGCAGAAGCTGTGAGGCCATGCTGGTGCTACCAGAAACACAAATGATTGTTCCATGATGATCTTGGAGATCACTCTTGGAAGAAGAACTAGAGTTGGGAAAATATAAGCAGGTTGGTAAAACCAAGGAACTGCAAATGCATCCACTGACTCCGCCTGAGGATCCCTGGACCTGGACAAGTACCTGGGAAGTTTCTTGTTTAGATGGGAGGCCATCAGATCTATTTCTGGAAGACCCCACATCTGAACAATCTGAAAAAACACATCTGGATGGAGAGACCACTCCCTGGATGTAAAGACTGACGGCTGAGATAATCCACTTCCCAATTGTCTACACCTGGGATATGTACCGCAGAAATTAGACAAGAGCTGGATTCTGCCCAAGAAATTATCCAATATACTTCTTTCATAGCTTGGGAACTGTGAGTCCCACCCTGATGAATGACATATGCCACAGTTGTGATATTGTCTGTCTGAAAACAAATGAATGGTTCTCTCTTCAACAGAGGATAAACCTGAAGAGCCCTTAAAATAGCACGGAGTTCGGAAATATTGATTGGTAACCTCGCCTCTTGAGGTTTCCAAACCTCTTGTGCTGTCAGAGATCCCCAGACAGCTCCCCAACCTGAAAGACTTGCATCTGTTGTGATATTACAGTCCAGGTTGGACAAACAAAAGAGGCCCCTTGAACTATAAGATGGTGGTCTAACCACCAAGTCAGAGAGAGTCGAACATTGGGATTTAAGGCTATTAACTGTGATGTCTTTGTATAATCCCTGCACCATTGTTTCAGCATCCAAAGCTGGAGAGGTCTCATATGAAAACGAGCAAAGGGGATCGCATCCGATGCTGCAGTCATGAGACCTAAAGCTTCCATGCACATAGCCACTGAAGGGAATGATTGAGATTGAAGGTTCCGACAAGCTGAAACCAATTTTACTCGTCTCTTGTCTGTTAGAGACAGATTCATGGACACTGAATGTATCTGGAAACCTAAAAAGGTGACCCTTATCTGAGGAATCAAGGAACTTTTTGGTAAATTGATCCTCCAACCATGTCTTTGAAGAAACAACACTAGTTGATTTGTGTGAGATTCGACAGAATGTAAAGACTGAGCTAGTACCAAGATATTGTCCAAATAAGGAAACACCGCAATACCCTGTTCTCTGATTACAGAGAGTAGGGCACTGAGAACCTTTGAAAAAACTCTTGGAGCTGTCGCTAGACCAAATGGAAGAGCGACAAATTGGTAATGCTTGTCTAGAAAAGAGAATCTCAGAAACCGATAGTGATCTGGATGAATCGTAATATGAAGATATGCATCCTGTAAGTCTATCGTGGACATATAATGACCTTGCTGAACAAATGGCAGAATAGTCCTTATAGTCACCATTTTGAAAGTTGGCACTCTTATAAAACGATTCCAAATTTTCAGATCCAGAACTGGCCTGAATGATTTGTCTTTCTTTGGGACAATGAATAGATTTGAATAAAACCCCAGACCCTGTTCCTGAAACGGAACTGGTATGATTACCCCCGAAAGCTCTAGATCTGAAACACACTTCAGAAAAGCCTGAGCCTTCACTGGATTTGCTGGAACGCGTGAGAGAAAAAATCTTCTCACAGGAGGTCTTACTCTGAATCCTATTCGATACCCTTGAGAGACAATACCCTGAATCCAATGATTTTGGACAGAATCTGCTCAAATATTTTGGAAACATTTTAATCTGCCCCCCACCAGCTGAGCTGGAATGAGGGTCGCACCTTCATGCAGACTTGGGGGCTGGCTTTGGTTTCTTAAAAGGCTTGGATTTATTCCGACTTGAAGAAGGTTTCCAATTGGAACCAGATTATTTGGGGGAAGGATTTGGTTTCTGTTCCTTATTCTGTCGAAAAGAACGAAAACGATTAGAAGCTTTAGATTTACCCTTAGATCTTTTATCCTGAGGTAAAAAAAACTCCCTCCCCCCCAGTGACAGTTGAAATAATTGAATCCAACTGAGAACCAAATAAATTGTTACCTTGGAAAGAAAGAGATAGTAATCTAGACTTAGATACCATGTCAGCATTCCAATACTTGAGCCACAAAGCTCTTCTAGCTAAAATAGCTAAAGACATACATGTAACATCAATTTTGATGATATAAAAAATAGCATCACAGATAAAATGATTAGCATTTTGAAGCAAGCAAACAATGCTAGACAAATCAGGATCTGTTTCCTGTTGCGCTAAGCTTTCCAACCAGAAAGTTGATGCAGCTGCAACATCAGCCATAGAAATGGCAGGCCTGAGAAGATAGCCAGAATATAAATAAGCTTTCCTTAGATAAGATTCAAGTTTCTTATCTAAAGGATCCTTAAAGGAAGTACTATCTTCCATAGGGATAGTAGTACATTTGGCAAGAGTAGAAATAGCCCATCAACTTTTTTTTCCCAAAACTCCAATCTGACTGCTGGCAAAGGATACAACTTTTTAAACCTAGAAGAAGGAATTAAAAAAGTACCAGGCCTATTCTATTCCTTTCATATCAGAAATAGCATCAGGAACTGGAAAAACCTCTGGAGTAACCACAGAAGGTTTATAAACAGAATTTAAACGTTTACTAGTTTTAGTATCAAGAGGACTAGTTTCCTCAATATCCAAAGTAATCAACACCTCTTTTAATAAGGAACAAATATACTCCATCTTAAAGAGATTTAGTAGATTAGTCAGTGTCAGTGTCAATATCTGAGGTAGGATCTTCTGAATCAGATTTATCCTCATCAGAGGAGGATAATTCAGTATATTGTCGGTCATTTGAAATGTAATTAACTTTATGAGAAGTTTTAAAAGACCTTTTATGTTTATTAGAAGGCGGAATAGCAGACGAAGCCTTCTGAATCGCATCAGCAATAAAATCTTTTATATTCACTGGGATGAAAAATAGGGTTTTACAAAGCTGGCACTAGTATAAAGTAGAGATAAGGGAATAATGGATTAGTGGTCAGGTGCTTACCCCCAAAGGATAACTAACATAAAGAACAACAAGTTGGAGAGAGTCCAACCAAAGTAGTTTTAATAAGCACTCTTCCCTAGTGAAAAGAGTAATAATGACTAATTAAAATCTATATATTTTATTTATATCATATTAAAAGAGAGGGAGAATCGCTATTATAAAGTAACCAACAATTCAAAATAACTAAAAATAAAATGTACAATCACCCCCTTGTTTCCTGGCCGATATCTGCAGCCGTCGGCATCAGGTGTCAGGGGTGAAAGACATACTAAATTGTGTAAATAGTAACAAACGCGTGTCGGCTGACTAAGCAGCCTTTGTCAATGTTTTGAATTTTAGCAAACAGAAGCCCGGGTGCCACCATATCTTATAGTGTCATAAATGTTCATCCTTAAACTGTTATGTCCATTGGATATCAAACCTATTGATGCTGATTTATTATGGAGTACATTAATAAGATGGTAACTGATTGCCACAATTAAAGACACTATTAATGAGAAATATTGATAGATATAGGTCATATAACTATTGAGAGATTGTCTGGAATTATAGAAATACCCAATAATTGTTTGCTTCCTTCATACCATTAGGTATGACAGTATTTAGCTTAAAAATCCACTGGGTCTCTTTTTGGAGTAGAATTTTGTCACTGTTCCCTCCTCTAATTCCAGATTTCAATTGTTCTAATCCCCAACATTTAAAGGATAAAGGTTTACCAGTGTGGTATTTAAGGAAGTGTCTAGCAACACTCAAAATTTGTTTACCCTTCTCCAAATCTTTTCGGGTATTACGTATATTGCTAAGATGCTCAGTTACTCTGGTGCCCAATTTGCGGGTGGTCATACCAATATAGTAAATCACATGAGCATGACAGACAGTATATCACATCAGTACTTTGACAATTGATATGTGTTTTTATGTGCCAAATTTTATCAAATCTGTCTTTTACCCTCTCTTTTTTTACCATATATTGCAGACTTTGCAATGTCCGCAGGGGATAGAACCTTTGTATATAGGAGCTTTTTTGGATTGCCTATTGAAATGACTGGAAGTTAGATTATCTGTAAGATTTCTAGCCCGTCTAAAAGTAAAAGACGGCATATCGGGTAGTATTTCTTTTAATTTCTCATCACTTTTCAAAATATGCCAATGATTCTGAACTATTTTTGTTAATTTGTCACTTTGGCAGTTGTAAGTGGTAATAAATCTCAAAGTTTCTGATACTTGATGCTCTTTAGGTTTTAGGAGATTGTTTCTATCTTTATATAGGACTTTTTGATATGCTCTGGCTAGAAGTTTCTTTGAGTAGCCACGATCAAGGAGTCTCTTTCTCAGATCACAGGGATATCATGTACATTAGATGTTAAAGGAACAACAGGCATTGTACTAGTACTGATGGATACATTCTCTGCATGTAAAAGCTTATCATGACAACTGTTACATACTACAGCTGGAGATATAATCTCCGCTAACTTACAACAGATACACTTATCTTTGGTAGAACTGTTATCAGGCAGCAGCGATCCAACAGTGGTTTCTGAGACAGGATCAGATTGAGACATCTTGTCTTGCAAATGTAAGAGAAAAAACAACATATAAAGCAAAATGATCAATTTCCTTATATGGCAGTTTCAGGAATGGGAAAAAAATGCAAACAGCATAGCCCTCTGAGCATAGAAAAAGGCAAGAGGCATATCGGAAGTGGGTTTTAAATAATTAAATTATTTGGCGCCAATTATGACGCGCAACGCAAAATGAAATGTTTTGGCGCTAACATCCGGAAATGATGCAACTCGCGCCATGGCAGACGCAACCTTGTGCAAGGAGACCTTGCGTCAACTAAGACGCCGTAAATGATGAATTTGCATCACCGAACGTACCTTCGTGCCAAAAAAATTCTCGCGCCAAGAATAACGCAATACATATCAGCATTTTGCTGCCTCGTGAGCCTAATTTTGCCCGCGAAAATTAACGAAAAACAGTCAATTTTGAAGAAAAGACTATACCCCAGGTAAGAAAAAATAACTTCTTAAATATGTTTTCCCAATTTTGAAACTGAAAGTGTGCAAAAGGAAATATACATAAACCTGACTCATGGCAAATATAAGTACAATACATATATTTAGAACTTTACATAATACATAAAGTGCCAAACCATAGCTGAGAGTGTCTTAAGTAATGAAAACATACTTACCGAAAGACACCCATCCACATATAGCAGATAGCCAAACCAGTACTGAAACAGTTATCAGTAGAGGTAATGGAATATGAGAGTATATCGTTGATCTGAAAAGGGAGGTAGGAGATATAGGTGATACTCTCTTCACATCCCTCTGACAAACACTGTACTCTGAGAGGAATCGGGCTTCAAAATGCTGAGAAGTGCATATCACAGAAGAAAATCAAGCACAAACTTACTTCACCACCTTCATAGGGAGGCAAAGTTTGTAAAACTGAATTGTGGGTGTGGTGAGGGGTGTATTTATAGGCATTTTGAGGTTTGGGAAACTTTGCCCCTCCTGGTAGGATTGTATATCACATACGTCACTAGCTCATGGACTCTTGCCAATTACATGAAAGAAATATTATTTTTATGATACCTTCGGATTTAAAATCCTCTTCACTGGTGCAATTTCTTTGTACCTGGTAAAAATAACCATTCGGGATATTTAAGATAGACATTTTACCCTTATTTAACAATAAAAATAAGTCTAAAAACTCAATATCATCTTGACCATTTTTTCCCCGTAAAAGATAAAATATACTTTTTATTATTTAAGTACGAGGTGAACTTTTAAGCTTCTTTTTTTTCATACTAAAGGGACACTAAACCTAAATCTTTTCTTTCATGATTCCAAAAGAGCAGCAATTTTAAGCAACTTTCTAATTTACTACTATCCTACTACTAAATTCCTACAATCAATTTTTCTATGTTCTCTTGCTCTCTTTATTTTAAAAGCAGGAATTTAAATCTTAGGAGCCAGCCCATTTTAGGTTCAGCTCCCTGGATAGTGCTTGCTTATTGGTGGCTACATTTAGCAAACAAATAAGCAAGCATAACCCAGGTTCTGAACCAAAAATGGAACGGCTCTTAAGCTTTAGAGTCCTGCTATTTAAATAAAGATAGCAAGAGAACGAAAAAAAAATGATAATAGGAGTAAATTAGAAAGCTGCATAAAATTTCATACTATATCTTAATCATTAAATTAAAAAATTGGGTTTAGTGTCCCTTTAAAATATCATCTATATACCTAAAAAAAACTATATTTTCACCAAAGGGATTATTAATTCATATTTACACAATTACTCGTGTAAATGTTTGCATATGAAAGTGCAAAGGAGGTTCCAACTGCCAGCCCCTTGAGTTATTTATAATAACTTACTTCAAACCAAAAGTAATTACGATTTAGTATGAAATCTACACTCACTATAATAAATCTCATATGTCCAACTGGGATTTCCCACCTTTCCCCTCTTGTGCTAAAGCTAGTAAACCTTTTTCAAGTGGTATATTGCTATATAGGGCTGCAAAATCACACACGATCCCTAGGTAATAATAACCTTGTCTGTGTATCACTGAGAAATGATCTAATTCTTTGGAGCATTGGATGGAAAAATTACATAGTGAAGAGTTCCTGTGAATGGTGCAGTCACTGAACGATCAAGCAATGTAAAGGAATTCTCACTTTAGTTTAGTGATATGTGTATGTTATTTTGTACATAGCAAAGCATTTTATGGTGACAGGACAAACTTTCAGCAGTAGATTACTACCCTGGGTGGAGTGAGATCAACTGTTCATACATAAACGCTATGGTCTAGATTACAAGTGGAGCGCTAATTTATCGCCATTACAAGTGGCAGGTTATTGTTACCGTGAGCTTGTAAAAGATCTCTGGTTAATTTTATAAATGTGCCTCAAATGCCCCCAAAATACAGTGGTGTGTATTGTATTAAAAAAATAAAAATTATAGCATTTTTATTTTTTAATAAAATAACTACGCAAAGCAGTTTTTAATGTGGGAAGTTGGCGACTGTGGGGTGTTAGAAAAAAAAAAGGCACTGAAAAAAGCCTTTACATTGCGGTCTATGGGAACTGTGTCATACTAAAACTCCAATTGGAAAGTATTAACGAGACTGTTGCTTTTTTAAAAACGTTGTTGCTTTTTATTTTTGACATTGATTTGGTTTACTGTGTATATACATACAAACAAAGGGAGATGTCCCTAATTTTTAATGTGTAACTAAACAGATGAATAAATGTTTTCAACACATGAGTGTATACCGGATATACGAATTCATATCTTTAGCTGATAGCGCCCTTACTGCTATTTTTTATTTTTTGTTTGCATGTATCATATTTGAACAAATAGAGGGATTTGTTCATTGTAATGTGTTTGATATCCTTGACTTTAGCACACTACTATATCTTTTAATCTGGGAACTGTGTGTTCTCAGCAAAAATGTTTGTATATGTTTATATACATATATATATATATATATATATATATATATATATTTATGTGTTAATATGTGTATATACACATATTAACACATAAATATATACTGTATGTATATATTCATATACATATATATTTAAGATCTGCTGCCCATCACTGTGTGACTTACACCCTTTGTATCCTGTAACAGTAAGATGTCTCTTCCCTAGAACTAAGGAGCTAGCCCAAATCTTGAAAAACAGCCTCAGACCACTATCCCTCCTTCACCAAACTTTTAATTTTTAACTTAATTTTAATTCTGTGGCTTACAGATACAGATCTTATTTTCCATCCGATCAAGCACCCTTAAAAGATAAGTTGCAGAAAATGCTTAAAGGGACATGAAGCCCACATTAAAAAAAAAAAAAAAAAACCTTTCCAAATTGACTTATAATATGAAATGTACTTAATTCTCAGGTACGATGCACATTTCTCAAGTACTAAATGGCAGAAAACTCTGCTGCTACTTGTATTCTTGTAAATGTATGACACTGTTAAAAGTACTCTTGCAAAACTGCTGCAATATAGTGCTCCAGACATCCTCCAGAATCGACCTACGTGCGTTTCAACAAAGGATACAAAGAAAATGAAATGAAAACATCTCCATATGAAATACATAACAATAATAATAATAATAATAAATAGAAAAATACATTTTATGTCACTCTCCATGACATACGTACTCAATAACAGACATTTATTTGTTTCCTATTTCAGACACATTTTATGGCTCTACATTTAGCACCAGCCAATCTTTCCTACGTACCAAAATAAAGGATTTTAGTGTTTACTGTTCAATCAAAATTAATCATTGAAAAACAGAAGATAAAATGTATAATTTTTGGCTCAGTATCAGAACAAGAGTAGGTATAAAATGAGTAAACATAAAAATATTACATACATTTAGCCACCAATCAGCAAGCGCGACCTAGGTTCTGAACCAAAAATGGGCCGGCTCCTAAGCTTACATTCCTGTTTTTCAAATAAAAATACCAACAGAACAAAGAAAAATGTATAATAGGAGTAAATTAGAAAGTTGCTTAAAATCGTATGCTCTATTTGAATCACAAAAGAAAAAAATTTGGGTTTCATATCCCTTTAAAGTGACACAAAATTTTCAAGGAGGGTGTGCAAACTCACAAACCAAAATATTGGAGGGAAAAAAATGTCAATGTTAACATGGCGGTATCCATGACTACCAGAAGATGGGGAATACTCTAAATAATAAGCATATAAAAAAGTATTTAGGGTCAGATTACAAGTGGAGGGCTAATTTATCGCACGCACGAAAACGAGCTTGCGGTAGCAATTAGCGCTCACAAAATTATCCAGAGATCAGATCTCTGGTATATTTTCGAAAAGTTCCCCAAATGCCCCCAAAATAAAGGGTCCATTAGTTTTTAAGAAAAAAAAAAGTATAATTTTTTTCCATAAAAACTACTGCACTAGGCTGCACAAGTTGGAGGTGTGGGGTGTTAAGAAAAAAATGGCACTGAAAAGTGCCTTTAGATAGCGGTCTATGGTAACTGTGTGTTCCCTATAAATATATATGTATATGCTTATATACTGTACATATATATTTATGTGTTACTATGTGTATATACACTGTTGATACGTCTCAGGAGTGCCCTCCAGTAATGTTGGTGTATTTATCAGCAGCAGTTTCAACCAACGTGTTACGTATTGTAATAATGAATATTAATACTTAATAGCAGTATAAAATTATTGTCAGCGATAATTAATATAGCAGAATTTTGTCAATACACCCCAGTAAGATGGTAAATCCTTGTAGTGTACCCAAAAATATCCCTATTGAGATATCTATTAACTTAACAACAATATTATTATTAAAAATTAATATTTAATCTCAATATAAAATATTCCTAAATTCTGATCAGTTTATCTTTATATCCACCTTGATTATATTTATGTTCTTTATGAATATCACCTATGACCAGTTATATCTATCAATTTATCAATACAATATATAAAGCAGGCTATAGAGATATTTAGATTAATTACTATTCAATAGATATTGTCTATTATCTCATGTATGGACACAATATTTCTATAAATTAACCTTAACCCCTTAAGGACCGGACATTTCAGACAAAAAGTTTCCTAAAAGACCAGAGCATTTTTAGCATTTTTGCATCACTACATTTAAACAGAAATAGAGCCTTTTTTTATATTTACCTATCAAAACTATATATATTTTTTTAGCAGACAAACCAAAGTATTGATTTAGGCCCATTTTGGTACATTTCATGCCACCATTTCACTGCCAAATGCGATCAAATAAAAAAAAAAACGCAAACTTTTTCACAATTTTAGGTTTCTCACTGAAATTATTTACAAACAGCTTGTGCAATTATGGCACAAATGGTTGTAAATGCTTCTCTGGGATCCCCTTTGTTCGGAAATAGCAGACATACATGCGTTGGCATTGCTTTTTGGTAATTAGAATGCTGCTAAATGCCGCTGCGCACCATACTTGCATTATGCCCAGCAGTGAAGGGGTTAATTAGGTAGTGTGTAGGGTTCATTTTAGCTTTAGTGTAGAGATCAGCCTCCCACCTGACACATCCCACCCCCTGATCCCTACCTGACCCCCCTCAAACAGCTCTTTTCCCTCCCCCACCTTACAATTGTCACCGCCATCTTAAAGGGACAGTACACTGTAAAATTGTTTTTCCATTAATGTATTTTAAATGACTTGTTATACCAACGGCAGAGTATAAAATATTTGCGAAATTCCATTTTCATGCTTATTTGTGTATATGAAGTAGCTGATTTTGTGCTTTGAAACCACAGCCTATTACAATGGGTTGAACTTAAAGGGACACTGAACCCACATTTTTTCTTTTGTGATTCAGATAGAGCATGATATTTTAAGCAATTTTCTAATTTACTCCTATTATCAAATTTTCTTTATTCTCTTGGTATCTTTATTTGAAATGCAAGAATGTAAGTTTAGATGCCGGCCCATTTTTGGTGAACAACCTGGATTGTCCTTGCTGATTGGTGGATAAATGTATCCACCAATAAAAAATTGCTGTCCAGAGTTCTGAACTAAGAAAAATAGCTTAGATGCCTTCTTTTCCAAATAAAGATAGCAAGAGAATGAAGAAAAATTGATAATAGGAGTAAATTAGAAAGTTGCTTAAAATTGCATTCTCTGTCTGAATCACGAAAGAAAAAATTTGGGTTCAGTGTCCCTTTAAAGGTGATATCAGATCTCATTCGCCTAGATTTAAAGTTCTGCGTTAGCCGTCAAAACCAGTGTTAAGGGGTCCTAACGCTGGTTTTGGCCGCCCGCTGGTATTTAGAGTCAGTCAGGAAAGGGTCTAACGCTCACTTTCCAGCCGCGACTTTTCAATACCGCAGATCCCCTTACACCAATTGCGTATCCTATCTTTTCAATGGGATCTTTCTAACGCTGGTATTTAGAGTCTTAGCTCTTAGTCTTAGTGAGCGTTAGAACTCTAATGACAAAACTCCAGCCGCAGAAAAAAGTCAGGAGTTAAGAGCTTTATGGGCTAACGCCGGTTCATAAAGCTCTTAACTACTGTGCTCTAAAGTACACTAACACCCATAAACTACCTATGTACCCCTAAACCGAGGTCCCCCCACAACGCCACCACTATAATAAAAAATTTTAACCCCTAACCTGCCGACCGCACACCGCCGCCACCTACATTATCCCTATGTACCCCTATTCTGCTGCCCCTAATATCGCCGACACCTACATAATATTTATTAACCCCTAATCTGCCCCCCCAACGTCGCCGCTACCTTACCTACACTTATTAACCCCTAATCTGCAGACCGGACCTCGCCTCTAACGAAATAAATTAACTCTTATTAAATAAATTATTCCTATTTAAAGCTAAATACTTACCTGTAAAATAAACCCTAATATAGCTACAATATAACAAATAATTATATTGTAGCTGTTTTAGGATTTATATTTATTTTACAGGCAACTTTGTATTTATTTTAACTAGGTACAATAGCTATTAAATAGTTATTAACTATTTAATAGCTACCTAGTTAAAATAATTACAAAATTACCTGTAAAATAAATCCTAACCTAAGTTACAATTAAACCTAACACTACACTATCAATAAATAAATTAACTAAACTACCTACAATTAAATCAACTAAACTAAATTACAAAAAAAACAAACACTAAATTACAAATTATAAAAAAAGAATACAAGAATTTTAAACTAATTACACCTACTCTAAGCCCCCTAAAAAAATAACAAAGCCCCCCAAAATAAAAAAATGCCCTACCCTGTTCTAAAATAAAAAGTTACCAGCTCTATTACCTTACCAGCCCTTAAAAGGGCCTTTTGCGGGGCATGCCCCAAAGAAAACAGCTCTTTTGCCTGAAAAAAAAAATACAATACCCCCCCCAACATTACAACCCACCACCCACATACCCCTAATCTAACCCACCCAAACCCCCCCTTAAAAAACCTAACACTAAGCCCCTGAAGATCAGCCAATCAGATTGAGCTCGCATTCTATTGGCTGATCGGAACAGCTAATAGAATGTGAGCTCAATCTGATTGGCTGATTGGATCAGCCAATCGGATTGAACTTGAATCTGATTGGCTGATTCATTCAGCCAATCAGATTTTTCCTACCTTAATTCCGATTGGCTGATAGAATCCTATCAGCCAATCGGAATTCGAGGGACGCCATCTTGGATGACATAATTTAAAGGAACCTTCATTCGGACTTAGGACGTCGTTGAAGAAGGATGGCTCCGCGTCGGCTGCTTCAAGATAGTCCCGCTCCATGCCGGATGGAAGAAGATAGAAGATGCCGCCTGGATGAAGATGTCTGCTGGTCCGGATGTCCTCTTCTGCCTGGATAGGATGAAGACTTCGGACCCTCTGGAGGAGCTTTTCTGCCTGGATAGGATGAAGACTTCGGACCCTCTTCTGGACAGATTGGTGATACCCGGCTGGGTGAAGATAAGGTAGGAAGATCTTCAGGGGCTTAGTGTTAGGTTTTTTAAGGGGGTTTGGGTGGGTTAGATTAGGGGTATGTGGGTGGTGGGTTGTAATGTTTGGGGGGGTATTGTATGTTTTTTTTACAGGCAAAAGAGCTGTTTTCTTTGGGGCATGCCCCGCAAAAGGCCCTTTTAAGGGCTGGTAAGGTAATAGAGCTGGTAACTTTTTATTTTAGAATAGGTTAGAGCATATTTTTTATTTTGGGGGGCTTTGTTATTTTTTTTAGGGGGCTTAGAGTAGGTGTAATTAGTTTAAAATTCTTGTATTCTTTTTTTATTTTTTGTAATTTAGTGATTGTTTTTTTTTGTAATTTAGTTTAGTTGATTTAATTGTAGATAATTGTAGGTAGTTTATTTAATTTATTTATTGATAGTGTAGTGTTAGGTTTAATTGTAACTTAGGTTAGGATTTATTTTACAGGTAATTTTGTAATTATTTTAACTAGGTAGCTATTAAATAGTTAATAACTATTTAATAGCTATTGTACCTAGTTAAAATAAATACAAAGTTGCCTGTAAAATAAATATAAATCCTAAAATAGCTACAATATAATTTTTTGCTATATTGTAGCTATATTAGGGTTTATTTTACAGGTAAGTATTTAGCTTTAAATAGGAATAATTTATTTAATAAGAGTTAATTTATTTCGTTAGATAAAAATTATATTTAACTTAGGGGGGTGTTAGTGTTAGGGTTAGACTTAGCTTTAGGGGTTAATACATTTATTATAGTAGCGGTGAGGTCCGGTCGGCAGAATAGGCGTTAATAAGTGTAGGTAAGGTAGCGGCGACGTTGGGGGGGGGCAGATTAGGGGTTAATAAATATAATGTAGGTGTCGGCGACATTAGGGGCAGCAGATTAGGGGTTCATAGGGATAATGTAGGTTGCAGCGGTGTACGGAGCGGAAGATTAGGGGTTAATAATATAATGCAGGGGTCAGCGATAGCGGGGGCAGCAGATTAGGGGTTAATAAGTGTAAGGTTAGGGGTGTTTAGACTCGGGGTTTATGTTAGGGTGTTAGGTGCAGACTTAGGAAGTGTTTCCCCATAGGAAACAATGGGGCTGCGTTAGGAGCTGAACACTGCTTTTTTGCAGGTGTTAGGTTTTTTTTTCAGCTCAAACTGCCCCATTGTTTCCTATGGGGGAATCGTGCATAAGCACGTTTTTGAAGCTGGCCGCGTCCGTAAGCAACGCTGGTATTTAAAGTTGAAGTGGCGGTAAATTATGCTCTACGCTCCCTTTTTGGAGCCTAACGCAGCCCTTCAGAGAACTCTAAATACCAGCGTTGTTTAAAAGGTGCGGGGGGAAAAAAACATGCATAGCTAACGCACCCCTTTGGCCGCAAAACTCTAAATCTAGCCGTAAATGTTCTAAGTTTGTGTAAATAGACAATAGACTTGCTTCCTTATCTTTTATTTGGCTGGAACACCAAAGCTCAATACATAGAGAGAACAATGGAAAATTATAATTTTATTACTTAACTATCCTGCATCCCACTGAGAGTGTAATCTCTTCTGCTGGCTGTGTATACTTAGGCTATTCAATAGCCTATACTCCACAGGCTAAATCAGCTATTTCAAATGCTGAAATAGGAGTAAAGGAGCTTTTGTAACCAATTTAATACACTCTAGCAGGTTAAAAGGAGAAATTTTTTGGGTGAACTGTACTGGTAGAAAGTATGAAAATAAAAGCCTTTTTTATATATATATATATATATATATATATAAATATATATATATATATATATATATATATATATATTTTTTTTTTTTTTTTTTTTTTTTTAAATATATTAGCTGCAGTGTAGGTTCCCCCCTAACCCCCCAACCTCCCTGATCCCCCCACAAAAAGCTCTCTAAACCTCCCCCTTCTACCTATTTGCCACCATCTTAGGTACTGGCAGCTGTCTGCCAGTACCCAATTTGCTGCAAAATTGGCAATTTAAAAATAAATAAAATAAAAGTCCCATTTGTTCTGTAGTGTAGCTGCCCCCTTCAATACACTACCCACTCCCAGATCCCTTTCACATGGGCTCCCCCTCATTGCCCCTTCTCCCTCCTCCACCCTCAATGACGCATTTTGTTTTGGGGGGGGGGCTTCGCTGTAGCAGTTAGTAATTTTTTTTATTTTTTTTTTATTGAGGTAATAACATACAGAAAATAGGCAAATTATATCACAGTTTCAGTAAAATAAACATTAAGATAGAGAATTTACTGAAATAATGCAATGTCAAAATAAAGGTACAGATATTGCCTGGTTATACAGATGAACCTCAAGTTTTCCGCTAAGGTAAGTCCCCTTGAAATATAGCAAGACGTAAGTTAAAGGAACTTTCCCCCTATGGTACATAGGGGCCACTCTTGGGCCCCCTGGAAAGGAATAGAGACATAGTGGGGGACTCTGGGGAAGAGGGAAAACAACAAAAAGGGCCACTTTTGGACCCGAAATAGAATTTAAAAAAAATGATGATGAGCAATTATTATATAGAATAGGCTGAGCAAATGAAATGTATATAGAAGGAATCAACCACTCTAGGGAACTCTGTCACCTATACGGGGAATACAGGCCAAAAAACTCCTGAGACTATGTCTAGGGTAGTGAGATCTCACACAGGAACAGTTCAAATAAGAGTCTAAATTAAATTAGTTACCTCACAGAAATATAGATGTCTAACATTGAGGGAACCGCAGAGCCGCCTAACTTAAGGTGCTTCACAGAGGACTAAATACTATAGCCATTTAAGGCTCATGGTAGGGAGTTACCAAAATAGTTTAGCAGTTCTCAGTAGAGTCAATGTCTGCAAGTTTCTGGGCACGGCATGAGGAGGACTTGTCAGGAAGTAAGGTATATAAGAAGGAGCTAAATATAACCTATGATATTTGTGTTTGAAGGGTCTAGAGCAGGGGTGGGCAGACTTTTGTAAGGCAAGGGCTACCTCAAATTTTATTCCAAGTGATGTGGTCACCTAACTAAAAAAACACACCATGATTCACCCTCATTGGTCAGCTTATATGTAATTCATTTTGCGATCCATTCACCGCACTTGTAGTAGCCTTCAGTCCCTCCCTTTCCTTTCATGCTTTCCTTTACTCCACATTACATCAATAGACATGAGCAGGTACACACACACACCCTGTCAGTCTTACCTACAATACCAGCAATGAAAAAGCTAAACCGGGAGTGGGCGTGGACACTGACTTTGAATTCTATCTGAAGAGTGTGTGGTCTGACAGTGCTGTATAGCAGACGGACAGAAGCAGATCCAACTTTACCTAGGATCTGTTTATGTCCGTCTGCTATACAGCACTATCAGATTCAAGTACTGTCAGACCACATACTCCTCAGATAGAATTCAAAGTCAGTGTCCACACCCACTCCCGCCGTAAACCCTTTGCCTCCCAGAGCTCTGTTTTCCAAAGCCCAAGGGGTTACTAAGATAGTTCATGTTAGTTTGATACCTATGACTGGAAGTTTCCTACCTTCTGCATAACTTATAATCGCCAACTCCAGGCTCCGGGGTGATTGTGCCCTCCAGCATCCGGCAATACCCTCCTTACTCTTCAAACATATTAGTTTCTTTACTGGCCGTAGAGCTCCCCTGGCTTCGAGCAGGTAGTCAATCAGCGTGTAGCAGTGGAAAATTCTACCAGTCTGAAACAAGCCAATAATGTAAGGGGGGTAGGCTCTCAGCCAATCGGAAACTTCTTGTCTCTAGCGAAGATGGTTGTGTAGTAGAAGTTTGGTGCTGCGGATCACGTGAGCTATTGAAGCTCGTATGTAAGTTATATATATGTAATGCTACATCCCTGAGGCACGATATGAGTCCTGCGTGCTGATAGGCCACATGTTTAGCAGTCTGCATAAGTAAGAGATAGAATTCTCACACATCTACATGGCAAAATCTCTTACTGTGCAGACTTCACTTGTGGTTCACTGGTAGTCCGCGATCTACCTCTTGCCCACCCCTGTTCTAGAGGTTTGGCCCATTAACGTGTGGCGAACCACTGCACTACCTATATTAGACCAGTAGCATATATAAAATCTATATAAAAACAAGATTTACCCCTCCACCTCGGCCCCATGTAGCTGGCCTCACCCTGTACCCCCACATTAAAGGACATCTATTATCACCCGTCTAACCTTCTGGGCTGTGAGCTGTAATATCATTGCATAATGTGTGTCTCAAGCTCTAGGATGCATGTGAGAGGACTTGTTCTCAGCTAGGCATATAGACTCCGTGTGTATGCATGTAAAACCATATAAAAAACAATTTAAATATTCAAGGAGTGCGGGATTTGCTTAAACCCTCAGAAAACATTTCTAGAGGCAATAGGCTCCAAATTAAACATAAGAGAACTAGTGCAAGCAAATAATACATTGGGCTGTATACCCCTAAGCTATTTTGCCCTGATCCTCCTCAGTCAAGGAAATATATAATCCCCTATCAAATCATCTGGGTTCTAGGCTGTGATATTGTGATACTGTTAAAGTTTAAATTTCTGAGATATATGTGAGCTTATAACTAAGCATGTTGACTCAGTATATATGCATTACAAACCATATAGAAAACTACTAGAGAACAAAAAACAATGCTAGGCTTGTATTAACAGTCGTAATATTATCTCTAGCAGGATTAGATTCTAAAAACCTAAGATAACTAGTGGAAACGAATCTAAGAAGAAAGAAAAAAAGAAATATTCTTAGGCAGTAATCATACAAACTTATAGATATAATACAATCAGAGAAAGTAAATGTCCCAGATAATGAATGTCCAGCAGGGTAAAGCTGCATATCTTGACAACGAACCTATTCCTAGCGTGAGATCTAAGGTACTAGACCTCTGAAACATTATGGATAGTTCCTGTGGGTAGTTAACTATAGCAGCAGTTCTTATGCAGTCACCGCACCAAGAGGTAAACGCAGTTTCTGCCATGAAAAGTGTAGTAGCTTACTCCACACCAGTACTGTCCAGATCCTGTGTAATAGGAATGTTGTGGGGTCGCAGTAGAGGTATATACTCGATCCCCTCAACCTCTTGGAAGTAACGATCCAATAGTAAAATTGTTGTGCCAGCTGACTCTGCTTCAGACCAGTGTATGGAAGCGTCCTCAAAGACCGTCTTCCAGGCGAATACATGACAATCATAGCCTGGGTCGCCAGGTCCCTGCACCCTCAGTGTTGAGATTTGAGGCGTGTGCATTAGAGTTTGCATGGCGGTTTGCAGGACTGTTACTCCGGCATTTCTGCGCCATAGGTGTGTAGTGACCTGCTCCCCAGGGTCGGCTGCATCGCATGGTATTAAGTCAGTGCGGGGTGTCTCACAATGGCGCACTTCTTCAGCTGAGTTATATAGTTGGAGTGGTGAATCTTTGTTTATGTCCTCCGGTATTACTGCCAAGGGTTGCAGAAGTTGGACACCAACAGAGCCATGGGTTGTTCCCTTCATTGTATAGATCCGATCTGTCCGAGTCAGCTCCTCTTCTGCTGTCATGCCATCTGATATCCTCTTACTTGCAGGGAAAAGGATTTGAGAGAGCTGCTGTTCTAGAGTAGAGAAGTGAATCTGAATTGCCTGCAGAATCGATATATCCCATCTATCTAGTGCATCCATAGTTTAGCTGCGCACTTTCCTACTTTGTGGTAGTGGCTGATTTGCCGCAAAGTATTGTTTCAGTATGCTGAGAACAGAGATATGGCCAGAGATAACCACTCTGGTTTAGTAACCCAGAATCATAGATCCCGGGGGGGGGGGGGGTATATACACAGCAGTCTCAACAACACAGGTAGAATCATGAGAGAGGCCTCTTAACCTTGTGGCAAAACGCTGTGAAGTTAGCTGAAGAATATAGGTAGGTCGCTGTCTATCAGATAATCCCAGACTCCACTTAGATGACATAAGTTGGTGTAAAATAGTAAGATAAACTTAGGAAATAACTATAAAAAGAAAGTCCAGGAGCTCTCCTCAAACCCGTCCTACCGCAACAGCTATCAGCTCTGCCCCCCCATGTTGGTAATTTTATTACCAACTTATTCAGGCAATGATCAAAAGTTTCTTTGAAGTGACCTCATTTCATTTGAGACAACGGTCTTCTCTTTGATTGTGGTTTTTAGATAACCTATGTGTATTCAACTGGCAACTGGTTTGGGTTAAATTTTGATTTCAGCAACTTACATTAGCCAGATTTTCACATACAAATTAATTCTTTCTGTACATCATATATGTATGTATGTAAATATATATATAACATAATGTCACTCACCTATTCCCTGACAACACATAGTAACACATAAAAATATACAGTGGGACCTCGGTTTACGAATTTAATGCGTTCTCCAGGACGTTTCGTATTGCGAAAAATTTGTAAACCGAAACACGGTTTCCCATAGGAATGCATTGAAAACCAATTAATGCGTTCCGGAGGTGAGAAAAAAGTCAAATAAAGTATTTTATCTGTTCAAAACTCTTTATAAAGTGCACTTTAAAGGCATAAATACTGTACAGGGACATGATTAATCAAGCAATCAACTTTTAAAACATGGCAGACTGTTGGTAACATGGTACAGTACACTTTAACTGTACATAAATAACACGTCAACAGGGAAAACATGGAAAATAGCAAAACAATTTCAACACTGTTTGGAAGATGAGGAGGACGAGGGCAATTGGGCAGCACTAACACAAGCAGGTTCTGCAAAACACACAGTAAAAGGCATGCACAGCACATGAGCTGTAACAGGCATGCACAGCACATGAGCTGGCATGGAAAACAACCCCACATTGCAAAACACACAGTACAGTACTGTAACAGGCATGCACAGCACATGAGCTGTAACAGGCATGCACAGCACATGAGCTGGCATGGAAATCACCCCCAGAATGCAGAACACACAGTAAAAGGCATGCAAACAACCAAGATCAGCTCCCTACCTTTCCACTTCTTGAGATGCACCAAAAAGGCTCCAAAACCTGCTGCAAAAGGCTCCAAAAGGCTCCAAAACCTGCTGCAAATGGCTCCAAAAGGCTCCACAACTTGCTGCAAATGGCTCCAAAAGGCTCAACAACTTGCTGCAAATGGCTCCAAAAGGCTCAACAACTTGCTGCAAATGGTTCCAAAACCTCTCCAACACCTCCACACTACACACTCACGTGCTACCCACACTTCAGTATGCAGGGGGCGGAGCTATAAACCGGGACACTTGTTTCGTAAACCGAGGCATTTTTTTTTAAGAATTTTCATTCGTAAACCGAATTTTTCGTTTACCGAGGCGTTCGTTAACCGAGGTCCCACTGTATGTATATAAGCATTACATTTGCTGCCCATCGCTGCACGATTTACCCCCTTCGCTGCGCTAGTTATCATGCCGTGTCTGATGGCATGAGAACAAGGCTCGCATTGAAGCCTATGTCGTATTCGCATTCTACCTAACTCATAATACCAGCGCACATTTGAACATCTCAACTGTGGAAACTCCACCCTGGCACTCACAACTTCTCTATTCTCTTTTTTTTCCCTCTCTCTTTTCATTTTTTTTTTTCTGCCCTGGAGTATTGGCTCTGTTCAAAGGGATCAATTTATCAAGCTACGGCGGAATTTAACATTGCACGCAAGCACTATTTTGCACTCGCATGCAATGGCGCCCCCTGTCCATGCACAGCCAGTCATGCGCGGGAGGGAGCTGTCAATCTCCCCGGTTGGACGAGACCAGGGAGATTGAAATTCGCCAGCTAAATTGTGACTGCAGGTTCTCTTGATAAATCGAGCCCAAAGTGTTTAAAGGTCAAACTTAACCTATTCCTATCATTTTGCAAGTAGTTCAATGCTCTTGAAGTATTTGTTGTATTCTAAAGTGTAAACATTTTAATTCTTTATTAGTTCAATAAAAAAAAAATATAAAAAAAAAGAGGAAGTGCAGGCTCCAGACTTAACGCTGCTATATTCTGCACAGCCATTGGTTGCACACTTATGTGAGGTATTGATACTTGTCCCTAATTGGCCTTAGCAGAGGCGGAAACTTAAGTTACAACATGGCTGCATCCATTGCTTCATAGCCACTAAAAATTTACACTTTTTTTTTATTTCAATATTTAAACAATTATTTTAAAAAAAAAATCTTTATTATTATTCTCAGGCTATTCTGACTACACCATTCTAACTAGCATTTGTTTAACATTTAATGACCCAGTAAGCTCCCTTTCTCTTTTTTATTAACCTGTCTCCTAGGCCTGGCTCTATATAATGCACTGGACATGTATAAACAGGTACTGTAAGCATGTTAAAAATGATATATTAAAGGTACAGTTTACTGTAAAATTGTTCCTTAATATGTTTCTAGTTACTTGTTATGCCAGCAGCAGATTATACAATGTATAAGAAGTTGCATGTTTAGGTTTATTTTTGTATACAAAATAGCTGGTTTTGTTCTTTGACACCACATCCCATTAAAATGGGCTGAGCTTGCAGCGATATCAGATGACCCAATTGTATCACTTTCAATTATCTCTGTCTGTATACCAAAGCCCAATACTAAAAGAAAAAAATTTAAAAACAGAATTGTATTACTTTTCTCTTCTACCCCCACTAGGAATGTAATGTCTTCTGCTGGCTATGTTTACATAGCATTTCTATTGCTAATACTTAAAGGGACACTGAACCCAAATTTTTTCTTTCATGATTCAGATAGAGCATGCAATTTTAAGCAACTTTCTAATTTACTCCTATTATCAAAATTTTCTTTGTTCTCTTGCTATCTTAAAAAAGAAGGCATCTAAGCTTTTTTTTGGTTCAGGCCTCTGGACAGCCCTTTTTTATTGGTGGATCAATTTATTGACCAATCAGCAAGAACAACCTAGGTTGTTCACCAAAAATGGGCCGGCATCTAAGCTTACATTCTTGCATTTCAAATAAAGATACCAGGAGAATTAAGAAAATTTGATAATAGGAGTAAATTAGAAAGTTGCTTAAAATTGCATGCTCTATCTGAATCACGAAAGAAAAAATTTGGGTTCAGTGTCCCTTTAAGTATTTATATTTTTTTGAATTGGTGTGGATATCACAAGCAATACCAGCTATTTCATATGCCAAAATAAAGGTAAATGAGCGATTTGTAAGCAATTTAATACACTCAATAAGATAGAATGGATAATTGGGAGCAAATTAAAGGAGAAAAAAATTGACAGAACACTGTCCCTTTAATGAATGCATAACATCCCCTTATAACTGCTGTGCTTCCCAACCCTTCAGATATAGATTTTTGTTTAGAATGTAAGCTCCACAAGAGAAGCTGATTACATGATTATGGAGTGTTTGCTATTCCCCTGCTGTAGCACACATCATGTGCAGAGCACGTACACTGTGTACCTGACACGGCTATTAAAGAAAAGTGTGTGCATAGCATTCTGTCCCTATTCTTCTTCTGTTAAATACATCAGCAACCTGCACTACAATTCTTTTGCCAAAGGGAATATTTTTTGTTGTAAATTCAAAAGAACACTTTTTATAATGCATAGAGTTCTAAAGGTTGTATCTCTAGAAGGATAAAAAAATAAAATAGAGACTGTTTAAATAGAGGCTAATAAAATAGCTTATAGGAGAGAAGTGAGGGGATATGTTAGAAATCTTTAAGGATATTGAGGGATTTAAAGGAACAGTAATACAGTAGATTTGCATAATCAACAAATGCATGATAAAAATACAATTCAATAGCACTTAGGCTGGACTTCAAATGAGTAGTATTTTTTTCTGACAAATTTCAAAGTTATGTCTATTTTCACTCCTCCTGTATCATGTGAGAGCCATCAGCCAATCACAACTGCAGATACGTATAGTCTGTGAATTCTTGCACATGCTCAGTAGGAGCTGGGGACTCAAAAAGTGTAATTATATAAAAAGACTGTGCACGTTTTGTTAATGAAAGTAAATTGGAAAGTTGTTTAAAATTGCTGCTTTATCTGAATTATGAAAGTTTGATTTTGACTTGAGTGATGCTGTAATAAAGCTGATGATGAAAGCATCTCATTTTTCACAACTGTAGCTCATCAGTACAAGGGGTTATGACCTCACATTGGAGAATTAGTACTGAAGCACTTATTTACAAAAAGGGTGGCTGATTCGTGGAATAGAGGTGGTAAGGACAAATACTCCCTTTGAGTGCTAACGAAGACTCTGAGCCGTCGCAAATTGTCCCAGTCAGGTGCTGACGACGGCTCAGAGCCATCGCTAGCACTCACCCACCTTGAGGGCAATCTGGGGACTCCCACTGACTCCCACCGTTTTGTGCGGTGACATCACGCGCAATGACGTGATGACGTCACCGCGCAACTTTATTTAAAATTTACAATGAACAATATAGGGAAATGGGGGCATGCTGCTTATAAGCCTGTATCTCAGGCATCTAAAGAGCTACAGACCCTAAAGACTCACCGTTGGAAAGGTAATCGGCTAACCTTTCCAACGGTATAAGTTTTGGGGATTTTTTTTTTTTAAAAAAAAGTAAAAAATTTATATATTAAAAAAAGAAAGAAAAAAAAAAGCTCAAATCTAGCTTAGCACGGGAAATAGCTTGGCACTCAAAGGGTTAAGGGAATGAAAAAAGTAAAAAAACATATATATAATTACACTTACACTTAAGACAAAATCAGTCAACTTGATGGGCCTGTTTGGTATTATCTGATATCAACATCTATGTTCTATATATAGTGTGTATATTATATATTATATATATAATATATATTATATAATAATAATACTAGTCACCAGACCACACTTCACAGGCGAGTATGAGAGTCATAAATATAAACAAATGTAATCCATTTTATAAATCTCACAGTTACCTACAGACATTATTCTGTACACAGCACCACTTTCAAAAACATTACAAATACGTAGACGTAATATTTCAAAAGCAATGAAATTCAAATGTTTTCAAATACTACAAATATTATTTTTACTTATTAATTAAAGTTCATAAGATTTATTTGCACCAAATGGAAGGTGTATAGGAAAGTGAAACTGGAAATGTTCTGCTCCATGGGGTGTACCCCTGAGTATTATCCATCAAGAATTTTAGGGAGGTCTTTCATAGAAATGTAATATATGAGGTAAATTACTCAACTGAACTAGCCAACATGAATAGTGTAGCACACGCTATACAACCGCTTGCACCATTTAAAAACTGAGCGTAAATATGCAAGCAATGTGGATATCCATACCACTTGCATTTCTGAGATCCACTTCTGAGAGTTTAATTAATTAATTAACAGGATATGAAACGTCATCAAAGTAAACAAAACAAAAAAAGTTTATACAAAGAAAAATCTAATGTCCCTTTAATTGGCCTCTCTAGAAAATAGCTCCTGGAGACCCACCTTTGTTGAAGGTGAAGGTGTGGCCATCACAGGAGGGGGCAATGTCAGGGTGGTCTGTGGACGGTGGGGATGGGGCTGCATGCTATGGGTTTGGAAACAGAGTTGCCACCTCAGTCATTTTTCCTGGAAAGTTATGAGTTACTTATGCTGCAGAGTGTGCAGGGAAGAACGTGAATAGTGCAGTCCAGGATCACTATTTGTGTGCTGTCCCAGGGTGCAATTCATGTTCCCCTCTGCTCACCCTGCAGCATGTGTAACTCATAAGTGACCAGGAAAACATGGCTGAGGTGGCAAACCTCAGAACAGAGCTGAGGAAGCCTTGGAAAAGTGGGTGGGAAAATGAGGGGCAATAACAGTTGTGAGGGGCAGACATTATGCTAGGGGCCCACCTGGCAATGCTATTACATAAAATTAAAGGGACATGAAACACAAAAAAATATATATATTTCATCATTCAGACAGAACATACAATTTTAAAAAACCTTTCCAGTTTCCTTCTATTTTCAAATGTGCTTTATTCTCTTGGTATTCTTTATTGGAGAAACAGCAATGCACTACTGGGAACTAGCTGATTACATTGAGTGATCCAATAACACGGGGCATATATGAGCAGCCACCAATCAGCAACTAGCTTCCTAGTAGTGCATTGCTGCTCCAGAGCCTACCTAGGTATGCTTTTAAACAATGGATAACCACATAATGAAGCAAATCAGATAGAAGAAAATTGGAACGTTGTTTAAAAATTGGTTGCTCTATCTGAATTATGAAAGAAAAAAAAATTGGTTTCATGTCCCTTTAAGTGGTTTCGGATAGAACATACAATTTTAAACAACTTTCTAATTTACTTCTATTATAAAATGTGCTTCATTCTCTTGTTATCCTTTGCTGAAGGAACAGCATTACACTACTGGCAGCTAGCTGAACACATCTAGTTAGCCAATCACAAGAGACAAATGTGTGCAGGCACCAATCAGCAGCTAGCCCCCACTAGTGTAGGATATGTGCATATTCTTTTTCAAATAGAGACACCAAGAGAACGAAGCATATTTAAAAATATAAGTTAATTTAAAAGTGTTCTGGTGTTGACTGTCCCTTTAAAATGACCTTTCCTATCCCTTTGAAGTTGGAATGAAATCAGAGTTTTCAATAACATTAGAATCCATATTCCCATTTTACTTACAAATACTGTATGACAGAAAACAGATTATTCATATCCTAAATGAACTGCAAATAATTCTTCTTGTCTTCTACTCCCGATCAATAGTGAAAATCCACATGGGAATTCCTGATTTTTCAGTGAGTTTCTGTTCTTGATGAATTTCTCAAGGGATTTTGCAGAGCTGACGGACCTCACGTTAGCAATTCATTTGTCAGATGCATCTCACCGTTTGCCAGCAATGCAATCAATAATTATATTGTGTTGATTAAATGGAAGGAAACATGTCAAAATATGTCAGACTGTAGAAGGGCACAGCTTTAAACAGTCTGCAGACAATAATTTTGTAGACATCAGGGGCGAGATTACATATACGGCACAGGCTTTAGCACAATCGCTGAAACCCGCGCCGCACGTAATTTCACCTCGCACACCGGGGTATTACATATAGGGTGCTGGCAGTTCATAAAGTGCCGTAAGTCGGATAAACTAGCGATGTCCAGAAATTAGCGTAAATACAAATTTCTGGAGTCGCTAGTGACTTACTGCACTTTAGAAACTGCCAGCGCCTAAGAAAAATAAAATATATATCAAATCTCCCTTAAAAGTCTAACATGCCTCCCAAAAATAAATCTGAAACATAAAACCCCTATATCCACCATCAAACCCACATCGAAACTAATAAAAGTATTAACCCCGAAACCGACAACCCCTCCCACAACGCAATATGCCTAATTAAACTATTAACTCCTATATCCACCATCTAACCCACATCGCAAGAAATAATTAAATTATTAACCCCTAAATCCGCCAACCCCAACATCGCAAACTACCTAATGTATTAACCCCTAATCCGCCATTAACCCACATCGCAAAGTCACTATTAAAACTATTAACCCCTAAGCCGCCATTAACCCACATCGCAAACTACCTATTAAAACTATTAACCCCTAAACCGCCATCCCCCACAACGCAAATAAATAATTAAATTACTAAGCCCCCTAACCTAACACCCCCTAAATTAACCCAAATTACCTAAATTAAAAAATACTAAAGCTACTATTAAAATAAAAAACCTAACATTACTTTAAAAATAAAAAACTAAGTTTAAATTAAGCTAAAATTACAGAAAATAAAAAAATCTTATATTACAGCAAATAAACAAATTATCAAATATAAAAAAATTAAACCTAAACCCTATGAAAATAAAAAAGCCCCCCCAAAATAAAAACACCCCCTAATCTAATGCTAAACTACCAATAGCCCATAAAAATGCTCTATCCTCTATCAGACCAAACTCGGCCAGTATGTCTTGTTATCCCGGTGTCGAGCCGGAAAGATAGGGAATATCCCAGAGCAGAGAAAGTTAGTAAGATGAGGAAGGTGACACATCACAGGCAGGGCAGTCCCCAGCAACAACAGCAGAGCAGTCCAAGGGGAAACCAGTAGAATGGTCAGGCAGGCAGGATTTGGCAACAGAAAAGCAGTCCAAGAGCACACCCCTAGAATGGTCAGGCAGGCAGGATTTGGCAACAGTAAAGCAGTCCAAGGGCACACCACTAGAATGGTCAAGCAGGCAGGGTTCGGCGACAAAGAGGCAATCCAGAATAACAGGGGTTAATAAGCAGGGCAGTCAGACAGGCAGGGTACAGCAACAGTATATTAATCAAGGAGTTAGGGGTTAAGAGGCAGAGTAGTCAGACAGGCAGAGTTCAGCAGCAATAATCAATCCAGCAATTATAGGGGTTAAGAGGCAGAGTAGTCAGACAGGCAGAGTTTAGCAGCAATAATCAATCCAGCAATTATATGGATTAAGAGGCAGAGTAGTCAGACAGGCAGAGTTTCAGCAGCAATAATCAATCCAGCAAATATAGTACGATCTATCACATCTAGAAGCACACAAAGTAACACCTATACTTGGGCAGTGATAGATCGCACTAGAGACATTTAAATAGGTGCAGGATTGGCGCCACAGCAGGAGACCGGCATCAGAGAGGGAGAGGATCGTGCGGTGCATGCATCCAGACTCGACACAGCCCAAGGCAACGAGCAAGGAAGGAGATGCTGCGCCCATAGCGATGGCATGAGCAGCGCGGTGTGACATAGCCCCCCACTCAAGGGTTCCCTCCGGGAACCAAAGTCGGCTTCAGAGGATGAGCCGCATGGAATCTCGAGACCAAGGATGGAGCATGCACATCACGGGCGGGAACCCAGGGTCGATCTGCCACGAGTAACCCTTCCAGTGTATCAGATACTGCAGTTGTCTGCGTCTGTATCTGGAGTCCAGGATCTTAGCTACTTCATATTCTGGGTCACCACGGACCAGGAGCGGAGGAGGAGGAGCTTGGAGTTGGGTATATCTGTTCTTGATAAAAGGTTTGAGTAGTGATATGAAAGACTGGGTGTATGCGTAGGGTTTTGGGCAAGGCCACTTTGTAGGCAACAGGAGACAGTCTTTTCAGGACCTTGTAAGGGCCGATAAATCTAGGCCCCAATTTGTGACAGGGTTGATGTAGACGAATGTGTCGAGTAGAAATCCAAACACGTTCACCCACTGGGATTGCACGTACAGAAGCTCTATGACGATCCGCAAACTTCTTATATCTATAGACAGCTGTACGTAACTGAGAGCAAATACGTTGCCAATGAGTGGTGAGTCTAGTGACGTGTCGGTCTGCAGCAGGAACCCCAGTGGACTGGGCAGAAAGAGGGAAGACATAAGGTTGATACCCTGCTACGGCTTAAAAAGGAGAACATCGAAGAGAAGAGTGCCAATGAGTGTTTCTTGCCAGCTCAGCTAGGGGTAACAACTCAGACCAGTTGGTATGGCGAGCGTTGACAAAGGCTCTAAGGTAGGTTTCAAGATCCTGGTTTGCTCTCTCAGGCCTAGATTTGGAGTTCGGCGGTAGCCGTGAAAACCAGCGTTAGAGGCTCCTAACGCTGGTTTTGGCCGCCCGCTGGTATTTGGAGTCAGTGATTAAAGGGTCTAACGCTCACTTTTCAGCCGCGACTTTTCCATACCGCAGATCCCCTTACGCCATTTGCGTATCCTATCTTTTCAATGGGATCTTTCTAACGCCGGTATTTAGAGTCGTTTCTGAAGTGAGCGTTAGAGCTCTAACGACAAAATTCCAGCCGCCTGAAAATAGCAGGAGTTAAGAGCTTTCTGGCTAACGCTGGTTCATAAAGCTCTTAACTACTGTACCCTAAAGTACACTAACACCCATAAACTACCTATGTACCCCTAAACCGAGCTCCCCCCACATCGCCGCCACTCGATTAAAATTTTTAACCCCTAATCTGCCGACCGCCACCTACGTTATACTTATGTACCCCTAATCTGCTGCCCCTAACCCCGCCGACCCCTGTATTACATTTATTAACCCCTAACCTGCCCCCCACAACGTCGCCGCCAGCTACTTAAAATAATTAACCCCTAATCTTCCGACCGCAAAGCGCCGCCACCTACGTTATCCCTATGTACCCCTAATCTGCTACCCCTAACACCGCCGACCCCTATATTATATTTATTAACCCCTAATCTGCCCCCCTCAACGTCGCCGACACCTGCCTACACTTATTAACCCCTAATCTGCCGAGCGGACCTGAGCGCTACTATAATAAAGTTATTAACCCCTAACCCGCCTCACTAACCCTATCATAAATAGTATTAACCCCTAATTTGCCCTCCCTAACATCGCCGACACCTACCTTCAATTATTAACCCCTAATCTGCCGAGCGGACCTCACCGCTATTCTAATAAATGTATTAACCCCTAAAGCTAAGTCTAACCCTAACACTAACACCCCCCTAACTTAAATATAATTTACATCTAACGAAATTAATTAACTCTTATTAAATAAATGATTCCTATTTAAAGCTAAATACTTACCTGTAAAATAAATCCTAATATAGCTACAATATAAATTATAATTATATTATAGCTATTTTAGGATTAATATTTATTTTACAGGCAACTTTTTAATTATTTTAACCAGGTACAATAGCTATTAAATAGTTAAGAACTATTTAATAGTTACCTAGTTAAAATAATAACAAATTTACCTGTAAAATAAATCCTAACCTAAGATATAATTAAACCTAACACTACACTATCAATAAATTAATTAAATAAACTACCTACAATTACCTACAATTAACCTAACACTACACTATCAATAAATTAATTAAACACAATTCCTACAAATAAATACAATTAAATAAACTAGCTAAAGTACAAAAAATAAAAAAGAACTAAGTTACAAAAAATAATAAAATATTTACAAACATAAGAAAAATATTACAACAATTTTAAACTAATTACACCTACTCTAAGCCCCCTAATAAAATAACAAAGCCCCCCAAAATAAAAAATTCCCTACCCTATTCTAAATTTAAAAAGTTACAATCTCTTTTACCTTACCAGCCCTGAACCTTTGCGGGGCATGCCCCAAGGATTTCAGCTCTTTTTCCTGTAAAAAAAAACATACCATACCCCCCCCCCAACATTACAACCCACCACCCACATACCCCTAATCTAACCCAAACCCCCCTTAAATAAACCTAACACTAAGCCCCTGAAGATCTTCCTACCTTGTCTTCACCATACCAGGTTCACCGATCCGTCCTGGCTCCAACATCTTCATCCAACCCAAGCGGGGGTTGGCGATCCATCATCCGGTGCTGAAGAGGTCCAGAAGAGGCTCCAAAGTCTTCCTCCTATCCGGCAAGAAGAGGACATCCGGACCGGCAAACATCTTCTCCAAGCGGCATCTTCAATCTTCTTCCATCCGGTGCGGAGCGGGTCCATCTTGAAGCAGGCGACGCGGATCCATCCTCTTCTTCCGTTGTCTCCCGACGAATGACGGTTCCTTTAAGGGACGTCATCCAAGATGGCGTCCCTCGAATTCCGATTGGCTGATAGGATTCTATCAGCCAATCGGAATTAAGGTAGGAATTTTCTGATTGGCTGATGGAATCAGCCAATCAGAATCAAGTTCAATCCGATTGGCTGATCCAATCAGCCAATCAGATTGAGCTCGCATTCTATTGGCTGTTCCGATCAGCCAATAGAATGCGAGCTCAATCTGATTGGCTGATTGGATCAGCCAATCGGATTGAACTTGATTCTGATTGGCTGATTCCATCAGCCAATCAGAAAATTCCTACCTTAATTCCGATTGGCTGATAGAATCCTATCAGCCAATCGGAATTCGAGGGACGCCATCTTGGATGACGTCCCTTAAAGGAACCGTCATTCGTCGGGAGACAACGGAAGAAGAGGATGGATCCGCGTCGCCTGCTTCAAGATGGACCCGCTCCGCACCGGATGGAAGAAGATTGAAGATGCCGCTTGGAGAAGATGTTTGCCGGTCCGGATGTCCTCTTCTTGCCGGATAGGAGGAAGACTTTGGAGCCTCTTCTGGACCTCTTCAGCACCGGATGATGGATCGCCAACCCCCGCTTGGGTTGGATGAAGATGTTGGAGCCAGGACGGATCAGTGAACCTGGTATGGTGAAGACAAGGTAGGAAGATCTTCAGGGGCTTAGTGTTAGGTTTATTTAAGGGGGGTTTGGGTTAGATTAGGGGTATGTGGGTGGTGGGTTGTAATGTTGGGGGGGGGTATGGTATGTTTTTTTTTACAGGCAAAAGAGCTGAAATCCTTGGGGCATGCCCCGCAAAGGGCCCTGTTCAGGGCTGGTAAGGTAAAAGAGCTTGTAACTTTTTTAATTTAGAATAGGGTAGGGAATTTTTTATTTTGGGGGGCTTTGTTATTTTATTAGGGGGCTTAGAGTAGGTGTAATTAGTTTAAAATTGTTGTAATATTTTTCTTATGTTTGTAAATATTTTATTATTTTTTGTAACTTAGTTCTTTTTTATTTTTTGTACTTTAGCTAGTTTATTTAATTGTATTTATTTGTAGGAATTGTGTTTAATTAATTTATTGATAGGGTAGTGTTAGGTTTAATTATATCTTAGGTTAGGATTTATTTTACAGGTAAATTTGTTATTATTTTAACTAGGTAACTATTAAATAGTTCTTAACTATTTAATAGCTATTGTACCTGGTTAAAATAAATACAAAGTTACCTGAAAAATAAATATAAATCCTAAAATAGCTATAATATAATTATAATTTATATTGTAGCTATATTAGGATTTATTTTACAGGTAAGTATTTATCTTTAAATAGGAATAATTTATTTAATAAGAGTTAATTAATTTCGTTAGATGTAAATTATATTTAAGTTAGGGGGGTGTTAGTGTTAGGGTTAGACTTAGCTTTAGGGGTTAATCAATTTATTAGAATAGCGGTGAGCTCCGGTCATCAGATTAGGGGTTAATAATTGAAGGTAGGTGTCGGCGATGTTAGGGAGGGCAGATTAGGGGTTAATACTATTTATGATAGGGTTAGTGAGGCGGGTTAGGGGTTAATAACTTTATTATAGTAGCGCTCAGGTCCGCTCGGCAGATTAGAAGTTAATAAGTGTAGGCAGGTGTCGGCGACGTTGAGGGGGGCAGATTAGGGGTTAATCAATATAATATAGGGGTCGGCGATGTTAGGGCAGCAGATTAGGGGTACATAGGGATAACGTAGGTTGCGGCGGTTTACGGAGCGGCAGATTAGGGGTTAAAAAAAATATGCAGGTGTCAGCGATAGCGGGGGCGGCAGATTAGGGGTTAATAAGTGTAAGGTTAGGGGTGTTTAGACTTGGGGTACATGTTAGAGTGTTAGGTGCAGACGTAGGAAGTGTTTCCCCATAGGAAACAATGGGGCTGCGTTAGGAGCTGAACGCTGCTTTTTTGCAGGTGTTAGGTTTTTTTTCAGCTCAAACAGCCCCATTGTTTCCTATGGGAGAATCGTGCACGAGCACGTTTTTGAGGCTGGCCGCGTCCGTAAGCACCGCTGGTATCGAGAGTTGCATTTGCGGTAAAAATGCTCTACGCTCCTTTTTTGGAGCCTAACGCAGCATTTGATTAAACTCTCGATACCAGAGTTAAATTTATGGTGCGGCCAGAAAAAAGCCTGCGGAGCGTTAACAGCCCTTTTACCGCCAAACTCCAAATCTAGGCCTCAGTTAGGCCGTTGGTTTGAGGATGGTAGTCAGAAGACAAAGAAACAGGGGTTCCAATCAACTTACAAAAGGCTCTCCAAAAGGCAGAGATGAACTGTGGACCTCTGTCGGAAACAATATTCACAGGAATGCCATGAAGTCGTACCACATGCAAGAGAAAGAGAGAAGACAATTCCTGGGCAGAAGGCAGTTTGGTTAGGGGTACGAAACGAGTCAGTCTGGAAAAGCGATCCACCACTGTATGGTGGTCAGAAGGAGGAAGGTCCACAATGAAATCCAATGTTATTTGTGTCCATGGTTGTTTGGGAATGGACAATGGTTGGCGCAAGCAAGGAGGCAAAGATCGGGGAGTCTTACTGGCAGCACAATTTGTGCAGGCCTTTACATAATCCTTAGCGTCAGACTTCATAGTAGGCCACCATACATAGGCCACCATACATGTTGGCAAAGACGCTTGAAAGCCCTAGTCGAACCAGGATGTCCTGAGAGTTTGCTATCATGAGCCCAGGCCAGCACAGGGGTGCGTAGGTTCAGAGGTACAAAGAGGATATTGGAGGTCACGGGGGCTTCAGGAGGTTTACTAGATTGGGCACGTTGCAGTCTTTGCAGAAGGGTAGTGTTTAGTTGAGTAACCACACAGGAGGGGGGTATGATGTGTTTAATAGGAGCTTCAGAAGTATCACTTGAGTGAGGGAACTGACTGGAAAAGGAGTCCGCCTTCTTGTTCTTAGTCCCAGGAAGATAAGAGACCACAAAGTTAAAACGGGAAAAGAATGAGTCCCAACTGGCCTGTCTAGGATTGAGTCGATGAGCAGTCTCTAGGTAAGTCAGATTCTTGTGGTCGGTGAGAATCTGAATGGGATTATCGGTACCCTCTAACCAGTGATGCCATTCGGTTAAAGCCATCTTAATGGCTAAGAGTTCATGATTACCCACATTGTAGTTCCTCTCAGCAGGAGAAAGTGTTTAGAGAAAAGGCTACAGGGTGTGACTTGGAAGTCAAAGGATCCCTTTGGGTAAGAACTGCTCCAGCCCCTATCTCGGAGGCATCAACCTTTAAAGTGAACTTTACGTAAGGGTCAGGATGGCGGAGCACAGAAGCTGAACAGAAAGCCTTTTTCAGACTAGAGAAGGCACGTATGGCTTTGGGAGGCCAATGTTTACAGTCTTTGTTCCATTTTGTTAATTCAGTGAGAGGAGCGACTGTTTGAGAAAAGTTCTTTAAAAACTTGCGGTAATAATTGGAGAACCCCAAGAAACTCTGTAATTCCTTTAGAGAAGTAGGTTGAGGCCATTCCAGAACTGCGGTGAGTTTAGCAGGATCCATGGCAAAACGCTCCTTCGAGATGACATAACCAAGGAATTGGATCTGAACTTGATCAAACTCACATTTTTCTAATTTGGCTACCAGAGAATTGTCTCTGAGACGTAGAAGCACCTGTCTCACGTGTCTATGATGTTCCTCCAAATTTGAAGAGAAAACAAGGATGTCATCCAGATAGACGATGACAGTGCGGTTGAGGAGGTCACAGAATACATTGTTGACAAATGCCTGGAAGACTGCAGGGGCGTTACACAGCCCAAAGGGCATTACGAATACATTAAGGTATTCATAATGCCCATATCTTGTGTAGAAGGCGGTCTTCCATTCGTGGCCGGGAGAGATAAGAATCAGATTGTATGCCCCATGTAAATCCTATTTGGTGAAAAAGCGAGCATCCTGGAGTGAGTCATTGAGTTCAGTGATTAATGGTATGGGATAGCGATTCTTGATGGTTATGTTGTTCAAGGCCCTGTAGTCTATGCAGGGTCTGAGCCCCCCATCCTTCTTACTGACAAAAAAGAAGCCTGCCCCAGCAGGAGAGGAGGAAGGACGAATGAAACCTTTAGCTAGGTTCTCTTGGATGTACTCCTCCATGCATTTGGTTTCAGCTTTGGAGAGTGGATAAGTCATCCCTTTAGGAAGTGGGGCTCTGGAAAAGAGGTCGATCTTGCAGTCATAAGGACGGTGGGGTGGCAGCACGTCAGCTGCTTTTTTCTCAAACACATCCGCAAAGTCTGCGTATACTGAAGGAAGGTTTGAAGGAGTCTGTATACTGGCTATGGGAATACGGGACAGAGGAGTGACTTTAGCAAGGCAGAAGTGGAAACAGGAGGTACCACAGGAGACCAGTTGTCCCTCAGCCCAGTCGAACTGTGGATTGTGTACCCGAAGCCAAGGAAGACCAAGGATGACAGGCTGTGCTGGGGACTGAATGACCTCAAACTGCAGCTGTTCGGTGTGAAGGACTCCCACAGTCAGGGTCAGGGGTGCTGACTCAAAATGGATCAAGCCTAAACCAAGGGGGGGTGCCATCCAAGGTAGTTATTTTGAGACAATGTCTTTTCGGCAAAAGAGGCAAGCCAGCTTGAATCATGAAACAGTAATCCAGGAAGTTCCCAGCTGCCTCTGATTTAATGAAGGCTTGGGTGTGGACTAGGGATGGGCGAATGTGTAAATTTCCGAATTCGAATGTTAGAACAAATGTTATTGCCGAAATTCGAATTATAAATCCGAATGTTGATAAGAACGAATATTCTTAAAAATTCTATAATCGAATGCTATTTACAGTTTTCGAATGTCACTTTCGAATTCGAATGTTTATAATTATATCGAATGTCCACATTCCAAATTTTGAATTTAACATTCTATTTAAAAAATACTATTCAGAAGTTCAATAGTTCATGTGGTAGGGAGGGAATCTAGTAAACTGATACATAATAGATACAAATATATAATTTTGAATGTTTCTATATAGAATATTGCATAATTCGAATATAACATTTAAAGAAAGTATTAGAAATACTATTACAAATATAAATTCGAATTTTTCGAAATGAATATTTTCGAATGTAATCGTAAAATTCAAAACCGAACATTCGAAAATCGAATGTTAGAATGTTATGTAAACATTCGAAATTCAATTCGAACGAACGTGTTAAAATTCGTTTCATTTTTCGAATGTTGCAAAGCATTTGCCCATCCCTAGTGTGGACAGTATTCTGAAGGAAAGTTAGGGTAACAGGTACCAGGATCCGAGAGGAGTGAGGGGATTTAGTAATGATCATGCTTAGAGGTACCCCTGTGTTATCACCTAAGCATTTGCTTTTCCTGGCCGAATGTCACAATCCTTTAGTTGGTGGGAGTTAGATCCACAATAAAAGCATAGACTCAGTCTCCTTCTTCTCTGTCTTTCAGACTCTGAAGGTTTGAAGGAGGAGAGATCCATGGGTTCCTCCACTGAGGTAACTGGAGCTGTTGAAGGGGTAGCGGATGTTGCCGAAACTGGGCGAATAGGAGGACGGGAGGGAAGGACCCTCCTTGTTCTGTCTCTCTCGGCTTGTCTTTCCTGAAAGCGAGAGTCCAGACTGACACAAAGTGTAATAAAGTCATTCAAAGAAGAAGGAATATCACGATAAGTGAGTTCATCTTTAATGCATTCATGCAGACCCCTCCTAAAGGCTGCCTTGAGAGCACTGCCATCCGAAGTGGTTTCAAGTGCCAAGGTGCAAAACTCGATGGGAAATTGTGCCACAGTTCTATTGCCCTGGCGGAGATCCAGGAGAGAATATTCTGCAGCAGAGGTAGGGCCAGAAGCCCCAAACACAGAAAGCAGAAATGAACTCATCAGCATCATGCAGGAGTATAGCGTTCTGTTCCAAAAGGGGAGAGACCCAGGCTAGGGCCTTGTCCTTCAGCAAGGAAATGATAAAGGTGACCCTTGACTGATGAGACTGAAAGGTGTGAGGATCATTATGGAAGTGCAGCCTGCATTGGTTTAGAAAGCCCCTGCAATCAGTAGTACCTTCATAATTGTCAGGCAATGGAATCCGGGGTATACTTCCAGAAGCAGAGGAAGACGTCACAGTACTAGGAGTAGGGGCTGGTGGTGTAACAACAGGAGCGGCATCCCTCGCTGCAACTAGTAAGGAGAGTTGAGCGGTAATAGCCTCTAGCTTGGAATCCATATTCTGCAACTGTGTGGTATGGGTTCCCAACATCTGTCCCTAAAGATAAACAGCTCGTGCCACCTCATCTGGCTGCATGGCCCAAGTATAATGTAATGCTCGTGGGATATTCCTCTATCAGACCAAACTCAGCCAGTAGTCTTGTTATCCCGGCGTTGAGCCGGAAAGATAGGGAATATCCCAGAGCAGAGAAAGTTAGTAAGATGAGTAAGGCGGCACTCACCACAGGCAGGGCAGTCCCCAGCAACAACGGCAGAGCGATCCAAGGGCAAACCAGTAGAATGGTCAGGTAGGCAAGATTTGGCAACAGAAAAGCAGTCCAAGAGCACACCACTAGAATGGTCAGGCAGGCAGGATTTGGCAACAGTAAAGCAGTCCAAGGGCACACCACTAGAATGGTCAGACAGGCAGGGTTCGGCAAAAAAGAGGCAATCCAGAATAACAGGGGTTAATAAGCAGAGCAGTCAGACAGGCATGGTACAGCAACAGTATATCAATCCAGGAGTTAGGGGTTAAGAGGCAGAGTAGTCAGACAGGCAGAGTTCAGCAGCAATAATCAATCCAGCAATTATAGGAGTTAAGAGGCAGAGTAGTCAGACAGGCAGAGTTTCAGCAGCAATAATCAATCCAGCAATTATAGGGGTTAAGAGGCAGAGTAGTCCGACAGGCAGAGTTTCAGCAGCAATAATCAACCCAGCAAATATAGTACGATCTATCACACCCACGAGCACACAAAGTAACACCTATACTTGGGCAGTGATAGATTGCACTAGAGACATTTAAATAGGCGCAGGATTGGCGCCACAGTGTGAGAAAGGCATCAGAGAGGGAGGAGGAGCGTGCAGTGATAATGTCAGCGCCGCACGCATCCAGACCCAACACAGCTATAGGCAACGAGCAAAGAAGGAGACGCTGCACCCCTAGTAATGGCTAGAGCGGCGCGGCGTGACAAAAAGGGCTTTTTGCAGGGCATTGCCCTAAGTTAAACAGCTCTTTTGCAGTTACAAAAAATTCTAAGTCCCCCATAACAGTAAAACCCACCACCCACCAAACCCCCCAAAATAAAAGAACCTAACACTAAAAAACCTAAGCTACCCATTGCCCTGAAAAGGGCATTTGTATGGGCATTGCCCTTAAAAGGGCATTCAGCTCTTTTGCTGCCCTTAAAAAGGCATTTAGCTCTTTTAAGAAGTGCCCATCCCTAATTTAAAAAAACCTAAGTGTAACCCCCAGTTTGGTACTCGCTTAGAATTTTTTGTAACTGCAAAAAAACTGTTTAACTTAGGGCAATACCCTGCAAAAAGCCATTTTAAGGGCTATTGGTAGTTCAGCATTAGATTAGGGGGTGTTTTTATTTTCATAGGGATTAGGTTTAATTTTTATATTTTTGATCATTTGTTTACTAATTTCTGTAATATTAGATTTTTTTTATTTTCTGTAATTTTAGCTTAATTTAAACTTATTTTTTTTGTTTTTTAAGTAATGTTAGTATTTTTTTTATTTAATTGTAATTTAATTTTAGTTTAATTTATGTAATGGGGCTAGTTTAGGGGGTGTTAGGTTAGGGGGCTTAGTGTTTAATTATTTGCATTGTGGGCTTTGGCGGTTTAGGGGTTAATAGATTTATTAGCATTGCGTTGTGGGCTTTGGCGGGTTAGGGGTTAATACTTTAATTATTAGTTGCGATGTGGGTTTGATGGCGGATATTGGGGTTAATACTTGAATTATTAGTTGCGATGTGGGTTTGATGGCGGATATAGGGGTTAATACACTTTATTAGTTATTGCGGTGGGGTATTGCGGTTGACAGGTAGATAGATATTGCGCATGCGTTAGGTGTAAGTTTTATTAAAATTGCATGCCCTATCTGAATCATGCAAGTGTAATCTTGACTATACTGTCCCTTAAATAAATATATCAAAATATATCTATTAGACTTCCTAAGTGTAGGAGACCCACCTCTGGTTTATTAGGTGCAGGGATTTGATGTGCAAAGCCTCAAACGTAGATTTCCAAAGAGTTCATAGTTTAGGACGTTTCCACTAAGGGCTAGATTACGAGTGGATCACTATTCATCGCTCCCGCTTGCGCATTAACCCTGCTAGACTTCGGCTTTTTGTGCTGGTCAGGTTGTGTGCGTATTACAAGTTGAAAGTAAAAAGTTTTCGCTTTCGCATTAACCCGTGTGCAAAAAAAACCCTTTGAAAATCGCGACCGCCTTAACGTATTCACCATAGACTTCAATGGAGCGTAAAAGTGATAAAAAACCTAACACCCAACAAGTCGCGCAAACCCGATCGTGTTTTCTCAAGTGCACTAACCCGACATGAAATATTAATATCTCATATTCCAATGTTCTTCACATAGCAGAATATGTTCTATTTATTCTTTTAAAAACATATTTCTATATATATAATCTTATGGTTTTTCGTAAAATATATATCTATACATATATATAAATATATATACAGATATCTATTAGTTATGTTGAACCCACACCAGTGACGTGTGGTAAAGTCAGAGGCTAGTGATGCACATGACACATTTTTTCTTTCCTGATTCAGATAGAGCATGCAATTTTAAGCAATTTTCTAATTTACTCCTATTATCAATCTTTCTTCATTCTCTTGGGATCTTTATTTGAAAAAGCAGGAATGTAAGCTTAGGAGCAGGCCCATTTTTTTGGGTAGCGTTTGCTGATCGGCAGCTACATTTAGCCACCAATCACCAAGTGCTACCCAGGTGCTGAACCAAAAATGGGCTGCTTACTAAACTCACATTCCTGCTTTTCAAATAAAGATACCAAGAAAACAATAAAACATTTATAATAGAGTTAAATATAACTTTAAGGGTCCTGAGAAACATTTGCAAATTAAAAGATGATGAACACGGTTCTCCTACCTTACTCCAAAGGGATATTAGATTACGGCTACGCTATTTCCCAACACACTTCCAAAAGGCTGAGCTGCAGAGAAGGTTCATTCTTCAGCCGGTTATATGTAAACAGGCTATGAGCCTTCCAGCCAGGATCAGTGCCTAGCTTGAGTAATTGAGCAGGCTCCATCGGCCATATAACAGTTCACCCCACACATGTATTACCGGTAGAGTCAGACTAGGCGGGGTGGAGCACCGGTGTGGAGGGATCGTTGGATTGCGCATGGGCACTGTGCAGGGAGAGCCAAACATCACTGGTCAAGTTCTCCTGGTACTGTCAATCACAACATACATGACCAGCACTCATTGGCTCCCCGCAAACTAAGAGGCTGCATTAGAGATGCCTCTATAAGTAGTTTTTTAGCCGTGCGCAGCTACAAACCACCACCGGGTAGCACAGGAGAGCGGCTACTGATAGAAGAGTATGCTACAAGACTGCGCAATAGAGAAAAAGCCGAACCCTATGCTGCCTCTCTCTAAAATATAGAGGGGGAAAAATGGGGGGAATTTTTTTAAAAATTGTTTTTTTATTAAAATTTTAGTTTTAATTTAAAAATGCCCCAAATGGCAGGTGCGGCACTGCCTCATCTGCCTCCTATGACTGCACGTGCCTGACCCACACCCATAGCCAAAGGGCAAGAATAAAGGGCCTGAACAGCCAGAAAGAATTCTGGAGGGAAATGGAAGGCCCTATGTACCACCCATAAGTAATCCCACTTGACGCTTCTCGTCATAAAGTGACAGGGCCAGGAATGGTACCCCTCGTCTTCTCGCCTTAAACATAATATATAACAGACGTGTAGTGTTGCCTGGTCCCTTCCTGCCCTGGAAAAACCCAACTTGATCTCCATGTCCTACACTAGAAATCACCCTGGATAGACGGTTAGCCATAATTTTAGCGTATAGCTTAATGTCAATATTGATTAAAGAAATTGGCCAATAACTGCTACAAGACAAGGGATCTTTTCCTGGTTTCAGTACGGTGATAATGGTCGCTTCAAGAAATTTGTCTAGTAATTTCGCTGATGAAGCTATGTCATTTATCACTCTTAGGAGGAGTGGACGTTAAAGGGATACTAAACCCCAAAAAATGTATTTAATGATTCAGATAGATCATGCCATGCAATTTTAAGCAACTGTCTAATTTACTCCTATTATAAATTCTCTTGCTATCTTTATTTGAAAAGCAGGAATCTAAGCTAAGGAGCTGGCCCATTTTTGGTTCAGCACTCTGGATAGCGCTTGCTGATTGGTAGTCACATTTAGCCACCAATTAGCAAGCGGAACCCAGGTTCTGAAACAAAAATGGGCTGGCTCCTAAGCTTTACATTCTTGCTTTTCAAATAAAGATAGCAAGAGAACAAAGGAGTAAATTAGAAAGTTGCTTAAAATTGCAGGTTTTATCTGAATCATGAAAGAAAAAATTGGGTTTAGTATCCATTTAATAATTTTTTTCTGAAAAGCTCAGAAGCAGCAATGCAATACTGGGTGTTAGCTGGTGATTGGTGGCTACACACATATGCCTCATGTCATTGGCTCACCAGATCTGTTCACCTTGATCCCAATAGTGCATTGCTGCTCTGCAGCTGAGTTTAAAGGGACAGTGTACTGCAAATTTGTTTATTTCCCATAACATGTTTCCAATGACTTGTTATACCAGCTGCAGATTATAAAATGTATGAGACATTTCGTATTTATGTTAGTTTTTTTATGTTTGTTTTTGTATATGGATTTGTACTTTGAAACCCCAACCGATAAAAATGTGTTGAGCTTGCAGGGAAATCAGATCCTATTTTATTACTTTATGTACACACACATACTTAGTTATATCATCTATGTCTGTAAACCAACACCCAAAGGCCCAGATGATCAAAATGCTATGATGGATCTGTCGAGAGACGTTTACTATGCATGCCAATGTTCAGAGATGCTGGCTATAGACAACAACCAGCATAGCTGGCCATATTGGCAATGTATAGTAAAAGGATTCCTTGAATATAACTGCTTTGTGCCTAACCACTAACCCTAATACCCCTAAATTAAAGTACCCCACAATTGCAAACTAGCACTACACTAATAAATATCTAAAATGTCACATACCCACCGCAAGTATCTAACTATTAACCCCTATGCCGCCACATACTCGTTGCAAGTATCTATTAACCCCTATGCTGCCACATACCCACTGCAGTTAGGGGGCGTTAGCTGGGCAATGCAGGGGGAGTGTAGGTTAGCTGTGACGTAGTTATAGGCGTTCAGTGGGAGTTAGCAGGGCGTGCTAGTGGGAGTAGTCTATACTTTACTTCGGACACATCAACACAAGATCAATATGTTAGAAGCAGAGAAGTGCAGGTCGCAAGGAGGGTAGTAACCATGTTTGTCTCACTTGCTATCAGCTGTCAAGACTACATTGCCAGAGCTAATAAGTGTAGGTGTAGTAAAAACGTAGGTCCCATGGCAATATTTGAAGCGTGCTTGATTTTAGTTTCGGTGAGCGCACTTTCTACGCTGTGTAGCCACACTTTAAATAGGGCCTCACCCGGCTGCAGTAAAATGCAGACGAGCGGTGATGTGGGTGGTGACATCACGCTCCCATTGACTTCTATGAGAGAGATATCGCCGCTGGCTGGCATTGCTTGGACACACCCCTATTCTTTGAATATCTCGATAGACTGTCGGACTACAAAGCTGACAAAGCCAGCGAAGCAGTTTCCTGATGGCCTGTCAATATTTTGAATATCAGGGCCAAAGAAAAAACAACTGAAAATGAACTTAATTGCTTATCTCTCCTACCTCCCACTAGGGGTGTGATTCCTTCTGCTGGCTATGTTTACACAGATTTTCTGTAGCCTATACTTAAAGGGACACTGTACCCAAAATTTTTCTTTTGTAATTCAGAAAGTTTAGTTTGAAATGAAATTTATTCACTTAAACATTTTAGTGCAAGAATATGGCAATACTATAGGATACGATAATCCGCCCTGGGAATAGCCACATTCACGAGATATGTTGAAAATAAAATCACACAAGATCCTGCTGAAATACGATATACTTATATTAAGGTATGATGGTACTAATTATAAACTAAGGGCTAAGAATATGTCAATCCCATCAATGCAACAATGATGAAAAGATAGCGTTCGTTGAATGCACAAGCATAGGAAAACGATAAAATATGTTTAACCATACTGCGATTAGCCGTGCTGACAGGACATTTTGACACTGAACTATAAAGAACATTTGCCGAGACTCAACTTAAACAGTTGTACATAGTAAAGACGGTATTAGCTATTAATTATTACTAGACGATGAATATTGTAAATAATCCAATATGTTCACTCTTAGGAAGTTTGTTTATTTAGAGAGTGTAAGTTGTTATTACGCGCAACCAATTGAAAACCAGTAGAGATGAAGCCGCTTCAGGGAACCCTATCAAATGTAAGCATCAGGATACGCCCTGAATATACAGCGGCTTATTGGTACGATGATGGGCGTTCCTAAAGGCTGAAGCGGATTGGTGGGGATAGACTTTGTTAGCACTATATAAGAAGGTGGCACCCGGGCCTCGGTTTGCTCTAACACATTGACAAAGGCTGATCTATACAGCCGAAACGCGTTTGTGAAAATTGTTAGCACCTCGGTGCACATCTATATTGGTTTTATTTGCTGTCCCTTGTCCCTGTCACCTGAAGCCGAGGGAGCTGCTATCGGCCAGGAAACAGGGGGACAAGGTGTACAGCGAGTTAGTGGGTACTATAAAGGTGTTTATTCTCCTTTATTTTTTAACTTTAATCATAATAAAAATTCAATTTTCTCTTGTTAAGTGTATCCAGTCCACGGATCATCCATTACTTATGGGATATTAACTCCTCCCCAACAGGAAGTGCAAGAGGATTCACCCAGCAGAGCTGCTATATAGCTCCTCCCCTAACTGCCATTACCAGTCATTCTCTTGCACCCAACGAATAGATAGGATGTGTGAGAGGACTGTGGTGATTATACTTAGTTTCATACCTTCAATCAAAAGTTTGTTATTTTATAATAGCACCGGAGTGTGTTATTCCTTCTCTGGTAGAATTTGAAGAAGAATCTACCTGAGTTTTTCTATGATTTTAGCCGGAGTAGTTAAGATCATATTGCTGTTTCTCGGCCATCTGAGGAGAGGTAAACTTCAGATCAGGGGACAGCGGGCAGATTAATCTGCAAAGAGGTATGTAGCAGCTTATTATTTTCTGACAATGGAATTGATGAGAAAATTCTGCCATACCGATATAATGTAAACTCAGCCTTAAATGCAGTAGCAGCAACTGGTATCAGGCTGTCATGTATGTATATTTTACACTTCAGTATTCTGGGGAATGGCACTTCACTGGAATTATACTGTATGCATAAAACTTTAGCCTAATTTGCAGGGACTAGCAACAGGCTTTTTAATAACACTCAATTTATTAATGTTAAACGTTTTTTGCTGGCATGTAAAATCGTTTAATTTTCTGAGGTACTGGGTGAAAAAATGTTTTGGGCACTATTTTTTTCCACTTGGCAGTCGTTTTATTTAATTTATGACAGTTTACTGATCTCTCTCACTGTTATGTGTGAGGGGGAGGGACCTTTTTTGGTGCTTTTGCTACGCATCAAAAAATTCAGTCAGAAGTTTATTGTCTTCCCTGCATGATCCGGTTCATCTCTACAGAACTCAGGGGTCTTCAAAACTTGTTTTGAGGGAGGTAATCACTCACAGCAGAGCTGTGAGATTGTAGTTGACTGTGATAAAAAAAAAACGTTTATTTCTGTATTTTTTTTTTTTTCTGCTATCAGGGTTAGTTATCCTTTGCTAATGGGAGCAATCCTTTGCTAAAATTGTGTTTTTTACAAAGATTTGATGCTATAACTTTTCAGTTTATTAATTTTCAACTGTCATAACTTTTTCTGTGCGTCTTATAGGCACAGTACGTTTTCATATTATAGTAAATTACTTGAAAAGTATTTCCAAGTTGCTAGTTTATTTGCTAGTGTGTTAAACATGTCTGATTCAGAGGAAGATATCTGTGCTATATGTGCTAAAGCCAAAGTGGAGCCCAATAGAAATTTATGTACTAACTGTATTGATGCTACTTTAAATAAAAGTCAATCTGTACAAATTGAACATATTTCACCAAACAACGAGGGGAGAGTTATGCCGACTAACTCGCCTCACGTGTCAGTACCTGCATCTCCCGCTCGGGAGGTGCGTGATATTGTAGCGCCGAGTACATCTGGGCGGCCATTACAAATCACATTACAGGATATGGCTACTGTTATGACTGAAGTTTTGGCTAAATTACCAGAACTAAGAGGTAAGCGTGATCACTCTGGGGTGAGAACAGAGTGCGCTGATAATATTAGGGCCATGTCAGACACTGCGTCACAATTTGCAGAACATGAGGACGGAGAGCTTCATTCTGCGGGTGACGGTTCTGATCCAAACAAACTGGATTCAGATATTTCAAATTTTAAATTTAAGCTGGAAAACCTCCGTGTATTACTAGGGGAGGTGTTAGCGGCTCTGAATGATTGTAACACAGTTGCAATACCAGAGAAAATGTGTAGGTTGGATAAATATTTTGCGGTACCGGCGAGTACTGACGTTTTTCCTATACCTAAGAGACTTACTGAAATTGTTACTAAGGAGTGGGATAGACCCGGTGTGCCGTTCTCACCCCCTCCGATATTTAGAAAGATGTTTCCAATAGACGCCACCACACGGGACTTATGGCAAACGGTCCCTAAGGTGGAGGGAGCAGTTTCTACTTTAGCTAAGCGTACCACTATCCCGGTGGAGGATAGCTATGCCTTTTCAGAACGAATGGATAAAAAGTTAGAGGGTTACCTTAAGAAAATGTTTGTTCAACAAGGTTCTATATTGCAACCTCTTGCATGCATTGCGCCTGTCACGGCTGCAGCAGCATTTTGGTTTGAGTCTCTGGAAGAGACACTTGAATCAGCTCCATTAGATGAGATTACACACAAGCTTAAAGCCCTTAAGTTAGCTAACTCATTTATTTCAGATGCCGTAGTACATTTAACTAAACTTACGGCTAAGAATTCCGGATTCGCCATTCAGGCACACAGAGCACTGTGGCTAAATCCTGGTCAGCTGACGTTACTTCTAAATCTAAATTGCTTAATATACCTTTCAAAGGGCAGACCTTATTCGGGCCCGGGTTGAAATAAATTATCGCTGACATTACAGGAGGTAAAGGCCATGCCCTGCCTCAAGACAGAGCCAAACCTAAGGCTAGACAGTCTAATTTTCGTTCCTTTCGTAATTTCAAAGCAGGAGCAGCATTAACTTCCTCTGCACCAAAACAGGAAGGAGCTGTTGCTCGCTACAGACAAGGCTAGAGACCTAACCAGTCCTGGAACAAGGGCAAGCAGGCCAGGAAACCTGCTGCTGCCCCTAAGACAGCATGAATCGAGGGCCCCCGATCCGGGAACGGATCTAGTGGGGGGCAGACTTTCTCTCTTCGCCCAGGCTTGGGCAAGAGATGTCCAGGATCCCTGGGCGTTAGAGATCATATCTCAGGGATACTTTCTAGACTTCAAATTCTCTCCCCCAAGAGGGAGATTTCATCTGTCAAGGTTGTCAACAAACCAAATAAAGAAAGAGGTGTTTCTACGCTGCGTACAAGATCTTTTATTAATGGGAGTGATCCATCCGGTTCCGCGGTCGGAACAAGGAAAAGGGTTTTACTCAAATCTGTTTGTGGTTCCCAAAAAAGAGGGAACTTTCAGGCCAATCTTGGATTTAAAGATCCTAAACAAATTCCTAAGAGTTCCATCGTTCAAAATGGAAACTATTCGGACAATTTTACCCATGATCCAAAAGGGTCAGTACATGACCACAGTGGATTTAAAGGATACTTACCTTCACATACCGATTCACAAAGATCATTACCGGTATCTAAGGTTTGCCTTTCTAGACAGGCATTACCAGTTTGTAGCTCTTCCATTCGGATTGGCTACGGCTCCGAGAATCTTCACAAAGGTTCTGTGTGCTCTTCTGGCGGTACTAAGACCGCGAGGAATTGCGGTAGCTCCGTACCTAGACGATATTCTGATACAAGCTTCAAGCTTTCAAACTGCCAAGTCTCATACAGAGTTAGTACTGGAATTTCTAAGGTCGCATGGATGGAAGGTGAACGAAAAGAAGAGTTCTCTCTTTCCACTCACAAGAGTTCCCTTCTTGGGGACTCTTATAGATTCTGTAGAAATGAAGATTTACCTGACAGAAGACAGGTTAACAAAGCTTCAAAATGTATGCCGTGTCCTTCATTCCATTCAACACCCGTCAGTAGCTCAATGCATGGAGGTGATCGGCTTAATGGTAGCAGCAATGGACATAGTACCCTTTGCACGTCTACATCTCAGACCGCTGCAATTGTGCATGCTAAGTCAGTGGAATGGGGATTACTCAGACTTGTCCCCAACTCTGAATCTGGATCAAGAGACCAGAAATTCTCTTCTATGGTGGCTTTCTCGACCACATCTGTCCAGGGGGATGCCATTCAGCAGGCCGGACTGGACAATTGTAACAACAGACGCCAGCCTACTAGGTTGGGGCGCTGTCTGAAATTCTCTGAAGTCTCAGGGACAATGGAATCAGGAGGAGAGTCTCCTACCAATTAACATTCTGGAATTGAGAGTAGTTCTCAATGCCCTTCTGGCTTGGCCCCAGTTAACAACTCGGGGGTTCATCAGGTTTCAGTCGGACAACATCACGACTGTAGCTTACATCAACCATCAGGGAGGGACAAGAAGCTCCCTAGCAATGATGGAAGTATCAAAGATAATTCGCTGGGCAGAGTCTCACTCTTGCCACCTGTCAGCAATCCACATCCCGGGAGTGGAGAACTGGGAGGCGGATTTCTTAAGTCGTCAGACTTTTCATCCGGGGGAGTGGGAACTTCATCCGGAGGTCTTTGCCCAAATACTTCGACGTTGGGGCAAACCAGAGATAGATCTCATGGCGTCTCGACAGAACGCCAAGCTTCCTCGTTACGGGTCCAGATCCAGGGATCCGGGAGCGGTTCTGATAGATGCTTTGACAGCACCTTGGACCTTCGGGATGGCTTATGTGTTTCCACCCTTCCCGATGCTTCCTCGATTGATTGCCAGAATCAAACAGGACTTGGTATGCAGATCTAGTGGACATGTCATCCTGTCCACCTTGGTCGCTACCTCTGAAACAGGACCTTCTGATCCAGGGTCCCTTCAAACATCAAAATCTAATTTCTCTGAAGCTGACTGCTTGGAAATTGAACGCTTGATTTTATCAAAACGTGGTTTTTCTGAGTCAGTTATTGATACCTTAATACAGGCTAGGAAGCCTGTTACCAGAAAGATTTACCATAAGATATGGCGCAAATACTTATATTGGTGCGAATCCAAGAGTTACTCATGGAGTAAGGTTAGGATTCCGAGGATATTGTCTTTTCTACAAGAAGGTTTAGAAAAGGGTTTATCCGCTAGTTCCTTAAAGGGACAGATTTCAGCTCTGTCCATTCTTTTACACAAACGTCTGTCAGAAGTTCCGGACGTTCAAGCTTTTTGTCAGGCTTTAGCTAGGATCAAGCCTGTGTTTAAAACTGTTGCTCCACCATGGAGTTTGAACTTAGTTCTTAATGTTTTACAGGGGGTTCCGTTTGAACCCCTTCATTCCATTGATATCAAGTTGTTATCTTGGAAAGTTCTGTTTTTAATGGCGATTTCCTCGGCTCGAAGAGTCTCTGAGTTATCTGCCTTACATTGTGATTCTCCTTATCTGATTTTTCATTCAGACAAGGTAGTTCTGCGTACTAAACCTGGGTTCCTACCTAAGGTGGTCACTAACAGGAATATCAATCAAGAGATTGTGGTTACATCTTTGTGTCCTAATCCTTCTTCGAAAAAGGAACGTCTGCTACACAATCTAGATGTAGTCCGTGCCCTGAAATTTTATCTACAGGCAACTAAGGATTTTCGACAAACGTCTTCCCTGTTTGTCGTTTATTCTGGTCAGAGGAGAGTTCAAAAAGCTTCGGCTACCTCTCTCTCCTTTTGGCTTCGTAGCATAATACGGTTAGCCTATGAGACTGCTGGACAGCAGCCTCCTGAAAGAATTACAGCACATTCTACTAGAGCTGTGGCTTCCACTTGGGCCTTTAAGAATGAGGCTTCTGTTGAACAGATTTGCAAGGCTGCAACTTGGTCTTCTCTTCATACTTTTTCCAAATTTTACAAATTTGACACTTTTGCTTCTTCGGAGGCTGTTTTTGGGAGAAAGGTTCTTCAGGCAGTGGTTCCTTCCGTATAAAGAGCCTGCCTGTCCCTCCCGTCATCCGTGTACTTTAGCTTTGGTATTGGTATCCCATAAGTAATGGATGATCCGTGGACTGGATACACTTAACAAGAGAAAACATAATTTATGCTTACCTGATAAATTTATTTCTCTTGTAGTGTATCCAGTCCTCGGCCCGCCCTGTCACTTTAAGGCAGGTAATTTTTCCATTAAACTACAGTCACCACTGTACCCTATGGTTTTCCTTTCTCTGCATGTTTTCGGTCGAATGACTGGTAATGGCAGTTAGGGGAGGAGCTATATAGCAGCTCTGCTGGGTGAATCCTCTTGCACTTCCTGTTGGGGAGGAGTTAATATCCCATAAGTAATGGATGATCCGTGGACTGGATACACTACAAGAGAAATAAATTTATCAGGTAAGCATAAATTATGTTTTTTAAATTACTTTAGTAGGAATGAGTGCTATATTAAACCCTTAACCTTAGGTTCTCTTACCTGTTTATCTTTACTTATGTATATTGAAGGGTAGCACCGGATTCATTATCCATTTATTCCTCTACACACTATATCTAGTGCCAGTCCTCTAATCTATATTCTATGTAATTCAGAAAGAGCATGCAATTTTAAGCAACCTTCTAACTTACTCCTATTATCAATTTTTCTTCGTTCTCTTGCTATCTTTATTTGAAAAAGAAGGCATCTAAGCTTGTTTTGGATTCAGTACTCTGGGCAGCAACTTTTTTTATTGGTGAATGAATTTATCCACCAATCAGCAAGGACAACCCAGGTTGTTCAACAAAAATGGGCCGGCATCTAAACTTACATTCTTGCATTTCAAATAAAGATACCAAGAGAATGAAGAAAAATTGATAAAAGGAGTAAATTAGAAAGATGCTTAAAATGTCATGCTCAATCTGAATCCAGAAAGAAAAAATTTGGGTACAGTGTCCCTTTAAGTATATAAACTTTCAGTATAGGTAGGTATACCACAGGCAACATCAGCTATTTCAAATGCCAAAATAAACAATTTGTAAACAATGTAATACATATAAAATAGATCACTGGGAACAAATTAAAGGCTAGTTTATGAATGGAGCGCTATTTATTGCTCCTGCTCATGTGTTAACATCGCTAGACGAAGACTTTTTGTGCGCATTGGGTTTCATTCGTATTATGATCTATAGACGAGAAGAGAGACAGATGCGCCACATGGCCCAATATTGTTTGTACCACACAAAATAAATGATCAAGTTGTACTATATTAAACTCACAATCTGAGAAGCACTCCAATTAGTGCAGTGGGAGCAGTCTGGGATCTATGACAGTCACCCAGCAGACCGACCTCTTGGTATAGAGAAGGATCTTCTGTGTTGGAAATACAAAAAGACACAAGGTGCCTATATGGCCTAGTACAGTCTTAACCCAAGGAGCACTAGTATGTATAGTATATATATATATACTCACAATTTTTATAGCATCTCCATTGATGCTATTCAAGCAGGAAGGGATCAATACAGTCACCCAACAGACTATGACAAGGCTTCCACAGGAGGCAATCAGCAAGAGTCCAGTGGACCAAAGGTAGATCCAAATAATACACGATAGCAAGTGTTTTTATATAAAAGTTATAAACTTTACTTAAAAGGATAAAATCAAGCGACGCGTTTCTCAGCAACAAGCTGTTTCATCAGGCTTATCTGTAGATATAGGCAGTGGAAAGAACCTTGACATGGTGCCTGAGCATTCCCATTTGGCCAGATGCGGTAACTAACCTTTCCAGTTGTGATTTTATCTTAGCTGTGAGCTAGCTGGTAAGTGCTGGGTGTTTCTATGTGTTGTATTACTTTTTGTTTGTAATCCCCCTTGTTTCTTGCACCCATTCCGGACTGGGGTTAACTGCCTGTGGCTCTGGTGACATCACAGCTTTTTTGGAGTGCTATTTAGCACCCAGGGCTGGATGTTGCTGAGTCACAGGATGTGTACCTGGTCTGGTCTTGGAGTGCAGTTCCCTTCCATGTTTTGTATTTTCTCTGGGTGATTACATCCACCTGTGCACCCCTTCTTTGTTCTCAGTCTGTTTGGCTTTGTGAGCTCGCATGATGGTGTGGCTGTGTTAGGGACTCAGGCAGTGGAAAGGACCTTGACGTGGTGCCTGAGCTTTCCCATTTGGCCAGATGCGGTAACTAACCTTTCCAGTTGTGATTTTATCTTAGCTGTGAGCTAGCTGGTGAGTGCTGGGTGTTTCTATGTGTTGTATTACTTTTTGTTTGTAATCCCCCTTGTTTCTTGCACCCATTCTGGACTGGGGTTAACTGCCTGTGGCTCTGGTGACATTACAGCTTTTTGGAGTGCTATTTAGCACCCAGGGCTGGATGTTGCTGAGTCACAGGATGTGTACCTGGTCCGGTCTTGGAGTGCAGTTCCCTTCCATGTTTTATATATATATATATATATATATATATATATATATATATATATATATATATATATATATATATATATATATATAGGTATAGGTATAGATATATACAGATATATAGGAATATCTATTAAAAATACTTTGATTATATTCACTTATGTGAAGAACACTGGAATGTGAAATATTTACAGTACAAACACAGTTAAACACTTTAAAAAATGCATATTGCATACATATGTTTTTCGTGTTTTCAGCTACTTGACTGCAAAGGGCTACATATGTCTATATATGTATACACATGTGTTTATGTCTGTAAATACATATAAACACATACAAATGTAGGGTAAACTGTCCTTTTAACTTTGTGTTTAACCCTTTTGCAGGAGTTAACATAGTTATATTCAAGCAATAGTGCATTAATAAAAAAGCTCAAAGTTGTTAGAGCAATTATTTTTGTGTTTTTCTCTACCAAAACAGAACAATTTATCTTTACTTTAGAATTGTCTCTCTGTAAAATGAATTCATTTATTTGTTTCCAAGTAAAGAAATTGTATTCATTAGAGAATATAAATAGAAAATGCAAAATATGATACATCTTTAGCATCAAGTTCCATATTATCACTAATATAATCATTATATTTTGTTTAAAAATTAACATATTTATTGAATCATAAATAATGTAAAAAAAGATATCTCTGTATCAAAGTGGAAAACAAATCAAATACAGATATTCATTCATCAGAAAACACATTTGCTTTCACTAATGTAAAAAAAATATAAAGTCAAAGAGAAATCAAGAAATTGGAAAGTATTTATTTTTATATTAATACTGCTCTCATGGTGGTTTCCATAGAAACCTCTAAAGTTCCTTATTTGACATCATCTTTAGAACTTTAGTTACCGTAGAAACTGAACACAGTTGTTATATATAGCAAGTTTTCTGACATCTAAGTGTCATTTAAATTAATTTTGTTTGGAAAATTTGTTGAATTATTGAATATGTTGCATGCAGTTCTTTCACTGCGGTGCATAGGAACCTCCCTGTTTTCACAGCATGTTGCTTTCCATAATGAAAGATATTTAGAGAAATGTGCTAATATTTTGTAGGTCACAAGGCCAGAGCAAAAGATGTAAAAGCAAATGCTGATAGACTCCTTAAATGCTGATTGTATTAGACATTCATTTGTTTCTATGTATTTGTCTAGATTAAAACTGGAATATAAATAGTGCCAGTGCATGCAGGAAATGTATTTTTAAAGCTAGTCGTTTTTAGAAATGAGTATTTAAAGATATTCTAATATGTACTCATTTGCATTTCTTACAGCTAGACATACTGTCAAGATTCTAAAAGTCTGGGGCTTGAGCCCCAGGAAAAACTGGACACAGTGATAGCTATTCCCCTGCAAAGCACATAATGCATATATGTTAATCATTTACTGATATATATCAAAAAGAAGGAATTATTTTTCCCACAGGCATATACTCACTATAAATGTATCTTTGCACAGGAGGGAGAAATCATTGCTGTTTTTAAGATTTAGGGTTTCACCAGACCAGGCTTTGGGCTTTAACACCAAAGGCTTTCCCAACCACACCCGTACCTATGATGCCCCAGTAAGTCTCAAAAAATAAATGTAATGCAATATATAGCCTTAAAGGCACATACAAGTGCAAAAAGAATATGCTCTTATATTTACTGTATATGTACTGTATTTAATGGTCTTTTAAAGAACCATTTGTACCCTGCCCTGGTGCTCAGAGGGGGCTAAATTAATGGTCTTTCTATGGAAACCGATGAACATCAAACTGCAGGTCAAAGCAATTAATTAAAAACAATGCTACACTAATAATGTCAGAGCCACCTTTGTGCTGATATAAATATATCAGTATTGTGGTTAGAGTTATTGTTACGATTAACCTCTTGGGCTCCACGGGTTATTTTGCAATTTGGAGCCAAATATCTGGGTCATCATTGACTCGTGTGAAGGGAAAAATCATAGGAGCTACAGAAGAACCAGTTCTTATGTGCACTAAACATGTAAATCCAGTACTGGACAAAATATATCACACTTCCTAGTAACCAGTATCAGGTGGCCAAGTCAATGGGCCACAGTACTCTATGGAGGAAGTCAGCAGAACCAGGGGTGGAGCTGGGTTTGTGTTCGGTCAATGCTTCATTAGTGCAATCATATTTAATATGGGTAGGGTTGGGAGGTTTAGGGGACTGTCTTGACAGTTTTACTTTGTAAAACCAGAATATTTAAAGGGAAAGTAGTTCAGCAGGAGGAACGTAGTTTCCAAATTGACTGCCCCCAAAAATGTCAGAAGCTCTTTTATATGGTCTGAAGACTGTGAACTTGATCTTTAGGGCAAAGATTTTCCAACTTTGATTGTAAATGCTTCTGAAACTGGACTTTCTGCCTCTTTGTCCTGGATGGTATATGCTCAGGGGCATAACTATAGAGGTCTCAGAGGTTGCTACCATGTTTATGCAGGAAGGATGCACAAGTGCATATAATCTGGTGCAGACTAACTGAGGGGGAAACACAACCCCAAATCACAGACAAGTAGCTCTGCATGCTCCAATGTGACTGCTGGGCAGACAGGAAGGGAGCTGTTAAATTAGGGGGCCCCACTGCAGCCTTTAATCTGGGGAGCAGTGAGGACTAGTTGTGTCGCAAAAAGTGGGAAAAGAATCTCCCAAAAATCACGGTCAGATGTGCATACTTAAATATGCTATTGCAAGAATCAATTTAGGGTACACAGACAATCACTACCGTACATGCATATCCAAATATAACTGTACATTTACGTACATGTCTTACAGGCCATTGAGTAAATAACCCTTGTGAATGGTAGTTCAGAACATATATTAGGGTGTACTACCGTAGTTCTGTACTGTGTCTCAATTTACAGTCCGCTAAAATCCAGTGTATCTATAACACCTTCCCACGTGTCAGATACTGTTTCTTAAAGGGGTAACTGTGTAATGTAACATAACATAACATAGCATAGCATTTAACAGTTCTGTATGGACCTCATAGAGTGTAAAGGATCACTTGTTGCTAGTTACTCACGAGTCCCCCACCCGGGTTGCTGGTAGTTGTATGGATAATCGATTCATCAAAGGATGTCTACTGGGCTCGTTGTGTTCCACTTCCGATAACTGTAGCAGTGAAAAGCCTTTAATCCTTCCCGCAAGTAGATCAGTGCTGCTCACCCGGGGCTCTGGAAAAAGCTGAACTGTAGACCGTTCCCCTGCAGGTCCCTTTAAGCTCAAGCGTGCTCACTCCTGGCACAAAGCTTAGTGTACGGCGGTCTTGCCGAAACATGTCAGCCTTTGCTTTTGTTCCTTGTACCCTCCTGTGACGGTTTTACTAGGGTTTTTTATAACCTGTACGTTTTTAAACGATTTGCCAATAAAAGTATCAAGTTTTAACCTACAAGCTTGTTTCAGTGCTCCAAAATTTCACTTCGTTGTTACATAGAGGACTAGTTATGCCCCTGAGTATACCCATATATTCTTTTTATTTATACCCACTGAAGAATATGATTGAGCAGTGCAGATATAATAATAATACATAATGCTTGGAGATTCTGTGTGTTCATGCATGTTACAAAATGGTTGCTTGCTGTGTGTTTAGCAAGCCTTCATCTGGATTAAGGCATTAAATCAATAGCTCTGCAGTTGTTTGTGTGAATATTTGACAATCAACCATATGGCCTCTTGGGTTAAGGACAGACAAAGCTTTCTAAACATGAGGAAAACAATAGTTAGTTGTCAGAAACCAAATGAAGTGAAAAATAATGATATTGTTTATATTTTAGACTTCTCTCTGAATGTTTCCAATGGTAAGTCCCTCTTGAATATCTTTTAAATGCTTTTATTTTACTTACAATTTCCCCTTTTCCTCCATATATATTGTTCTACTTTTTTTTTTAATTAAAACTGTTTTGGTATATTTTATTTGTTTGAGAGTAAAACCTTACAAAATGTCTGGTAGGCATAAGATACAGCCATAGATCTTACAAACTATTCCCATTGAGCTGAACAATTATATAAATATCTCCTTTATGCTTTTTTTCAAGAGCTACAAGAAACCTAAATGGGCAATCACTAGATCAGGGTTCTTCAAACTTTTTTCCCCAAGACCCAGTGACATAATACCACATACCTTCGTGACCCTATTTTTATGCTTGGTCTGAAAATGTCAGCGGTAGTATACAACAAGATACTAGAGGGGAGAGAGAGCAAAAGAGAGGGGGGAGAGCAAAAGAGAGGGGGGAGAGAGAGAGAGCAAAAGAGAGGGGGCGAGAGAGAGCAAATGAGAGGGGAGAGAGAGAGCAAATGAGAGGGGAGAGAGAGCAAAAGAGAGGGGGGGGGAGCAAAAGAGAGGGGGGAGAGAGAGCAAAGAAGAGGGGAGAGAGTGCAAAAGAGAGGGGGAGAGGGAGAGCATAAGAGAGGGGGAGAGAGAGCATAAGAGAGGGGGAGAGAGAGCAAAAGAGAGGGGGGAGAGAGAGCAAAAGAGAGGGGGAGAGAGAGCAAAAGGGGTGGTGAAAGAATCCTCCTAGATGGATTCTTTCACCACCCTTCCTTTTTCAGAATCCACCTGGATGCAGCGAAAGCGTAAGGTTCCGTCACCACAATAGACTGCCCTTCCGAAAATGGCAGGGTGGTTCGGTGGTTCCGTCACCACAATAGACTGCCCTCTGGGCAGGCTTTCCCACTAGTATATATATATATATATATATATATATATATATATATATATATATATATATATATATGTGTCTATATATGTGTACATATATATTAATGTTTTATATGTGTGTATATATGAATGTAAATACATATATTCACATATAAATACATTATTATATATGAACACATGTATAGACATATATATATATATATATATATATATATATATATATATATATATATATATATATATATATATATATATATATATATATATATATACTATATAACTTTCTAATTTAATCCTATTATCAAATTGTCTTCATTCTCCTGGTATCTTTATTTGAAAAGCAAGAATGTAAGTTTAGATGCCGGGCCGGCCAGGCCCATTTTTGATGAACAACCTGGGTTGTTCTTGCTGATTGGTAGATACATTCACCCACCAAGTGCTGTCCAGAGTATGAACCAATAATTGGCTGTCTCCTTAGCTTAGATGCCTTCTTTTTCAAATAAAGATAGCAAGAGAACAAAGAAAAGTTGATAATAAGATTAATTAGAAAGTTGCTTAAACTTGCATGCTCTATCTGAATCCCGAAAGAAAAAAAATTAGGTTGTGTCCCTTTAAAGCCCTTTGCCTGCCTTTTTTTTTTTTTTTCTAACACCCGAGATCTCCAATCTTTGAGCCCTTTTTTGTGCAATATTTTTTTTTTTTATCAGACAGTGTTAATATGAGTATTTTTGTACTTTGTAATGTATTTTTTAAATTTTTTGTGCAAATTTTATGTTTCGGAAAAGAGTTAACCACAGCTCTGAAATCAGTAAGGATTGAAGCGTAAAGGGATTTTTCTCCACTTATTATATCAACGCTATGAAAATGGCTTGCAAAAACTCGATTGCACTAACGCAAAACTGTTTGCGCCTCACTTCACTAATCTAGCCCTTAGTATTAAAAATAAAGCACATTTTGGGGATTTAAAAAAAAATAAAAAATAATAATAATAATAATAATAATAATAATAAAATAAATAAATAATAAGGGTACTAATTTATTTGTGCAAATGTTTATTCCCTGTAGTAAGCCAGTTTGGTCAAGTGTAAAAGTACATATATTTTGCAAAAATGAATTGCAGTTCCTCACTGAAATCAGAACATTGTATTGTTTGAAGTATAAGATAGTTCACAATGATTAAAACATATATATTTTTTTTATTATTGAAAAAGCACAGAAAAAGGAAGTGTAGTATAGAAAATGTGGTTGTTCTGCCTTTTTTTTGCTAGTTTGGAGGACCTGTTAGTACTTGGAAATTCAGTATCAGGAACAAAACTAGAAATGTGTTTGAATAACACACAGAAAACACTGAAATTATGCTCAATTGCAAACTTACAAACATCTAATATCAGAGAAATGTCTTACTAATAAATTGGTTATTCTGAACTGAAAACAATTGCTCCAGGGTTCAGTATATTTGCCTTTAGTTTAAATGTATTGTATGTAAAGGAGGGTGTCACATAGATTTCAAAGCTGATATATATTTTTTTTCACAAAAAGGTATGGAGCCTCATGGCTTGGCAGGCAATTGGTTAAACACAGTAAAAGGTTGTACAAGTGCCTACAATAAATTGCAATCATTTTTTTCCTTGTTGTTGTGTACTTACACAGATAAGACCACGTGTGTGCCTACAGAGAGTTATATAAATAAATTGCAAAGCAAATATTTATCTTAAAAAATACAATAAAAAGATTATACACAGACAGTGGCAGATGCATAACCTGGCACAGCTCCGTCACCTGCTCTCAGATATAAATGTGCTGGGTGAGGAGTGATTTCATCCAGGCAGTACTGAATCTATAAGGGGTGGGACAAGTGAATAGGCTGGTCCATGTGTCTCCTCCTCAGTTTTCTCACATTCAGCAGCATCCAGAGCTGGATAGCAGATCGGGAGAAGGGGGTTTGGTGAGAGGCTGCTGGCTGGAAAACCTGTGACCATGCTGCCTTGGAAGAAAAGCAAGTTTGTGCTAGTTAAAAAAGAGAAGAAGAGGAAGCCTGTGAGTTACCCATCTCTGCTCTCCTCCTTCATCAACTCATGTCCTGATCTCCTACCTCAGGTCCCTCTGGAGCGCTTGGGGAGGGTCTTCAGTACCAGGAGGCAAAAAGTAGAGTTAAACAAACAAGATCCTTGTCATACTGTGTGGTACCTGGGCAATGCAGTGACTTTCCAGGCTAAAGGAGAGGGGTGCACTGTGGACTCAGTGAAGAAGATTTGGGAGAAGAGTGAGTACGGATGTTGCAGCACTAAAATGAAGCTGTCATTGGGAAGTTATGGGATCAGAATGACACCATGCACCAGGAGCTCAAGGAAGCCAGTCCATGCCTATCTCCTGCACCGCATCACCTACTGTGTGGCTGACTCTAACAACCCCAAGGTCTTCTCCTGGGTTTACAGGCACCAGGTCAAGAACAAGGCAGTGGTCCTCAGATGCCATGCTGTGCTGGTATCCAAATCTGAGAAGGCTAAAGACATGGCTTTGCTCCTCTGTCAGACTTCTCTGGCTGCTTTCAATGAGTTTAAAAGGCTGAAAAGGCAGAATGACATCAGGAGAGGACAGCAAGAGCTCTTGGGGCAGGATGTGGTCCCCTTGGTTCCTCTGAGAAAGCTTCTCAATGGGAAGTGTTCCTACCAACCCCAAGGAGAACGAAGTAGAAGTATCCCCAGACTTTGTTCCATCTTAGAGGAAGAGGAAGATGGAGATAGCGCTGAACAATCATTATCTCATCAAATGGTAACACATTCTTTACAGGGAAATAAAGACACTATTTTGGAACTGGCACAGGAACTTAGAAGGCTAAGTATCCAAAGAGCTTTATCCAACACTCTCAGCTGTTCACACAACCGTCCCACACAGCCTTTCGACTGGAAGTATCCAATGAGGACTATATGCTAAGTGGTTTGTACCCAACCCCAAGCACTGGAATAGCTACAAATGTTTCTGCTCCAGGGAATAGGTTGCAGTCAACTATTTATATAGAAGAGATCTTTACCAACCAGCAGACTTGTAAGATTGGATCTCAAGGACAGTAAAGACAAAGCTATACTCTTATAGTTTATTATGTGTGAAACCAATACTGATATATTTTAATTTATAGAGAACTACACAATTTGTAAAAGCAGTATCCTAATGGCAGGTGTATTCCTTTGCTAAGTAATGAAAATAAACAGGTATGATACTTGCAGGATTTGCTAATAATTGTTGTGTGCAAAACCTTTTTTTCTAATATAGCAGATGACTTCAAGCAAATATTTTACAGACACTGCATGTTATTTACAATTATAAGTGTTTTTCAACAGTTGGCACCTTGATAACAACTTTTTTTTATATATTATACAGCCATTAATAGTCAGGTATCTGCAAATTTGCTTAAACCTCTGATGTTATTATTAATAGTAATTGCCTGTGACAGAAGGTTTTGGCAGCCTACTTTATGTTGAGCCAAAATGAGGTCAGATTGTTCCTTATTTTATCCATAACAGGACTGGACATGTGTTCATAAAATGAAAAACAATTCTCTATTGCAATGTTTTGGGCTGGCACTGATTCTGCCAGTATTTGGGGCATGCAAAGAAGAACAGAAGAAAGGTGACAAAACATGACATTTATTTCCATAACAAAAGGTATCTTGGCAAGTGTAATAAAGAAAAATAAATTTCAAGATAATGGTACAGCAAAGAAGTAATAAAAATAATTGTAAAATTAGTAAACTATAATATCATAAACATAAGCAGATCTTATTTTACCTCTTCTGACATTGCACTTTGATCATGGTATTGTCCATATATCAAATGTTTATACTTTTATTTCTTTTAATATTAAACAGTAAACACCTTGAGACATTTATATTATTATTATTATTATCATTTATTTGTATAGCGCCACAAAATTCTGTAGCGCTGGGTACAATGATAGGGGTATACAATGACAAGGATTTGTGATAAAATACAAAACATAACAAACTAAACAAATCTAGTACAGGAGGAAGAAGGCCCTGCTCCGGAGAGCTCACAGTCTATAGGTTTAGGGTGCAGAGACATAAGGTTGGGGTAGCTTGTTACATCAGTTGTAGTTGCAGCAGGGAGTCAGGCAGGTCATGTATTAGTTTGGTTCGGAATGCGGGATGGAGGAGAGATGGTAAGCCTCTCTGAATAGGTGAGTTTTCAAGGAGCGTCTGAAGCTATACAAGGTTGGAGACAGTCTAATGGAGCGGGGTAGAGAGTTCCAGAGGACAGGAGCAGCACGTTATGTGTAATGAAACAACTTTGCAATATATTCAGGTAATGTACATCTAAATCAAGGCTAAACTTGCTACATATGTGTATATAATTGGCGTTTATCAGATAACAACTGCAAAACAATACATTTGAACTAACTTTAAGGCTGTGGCTATAGCCTTGTTGACTGCAGACTAAAGCCCAAATTAGCTCCACCAAATAAAGCAAATGGTGGCTAGAATTTGGATATTGAAAACTAATTGCACTAAAAAAGGATTGTAATTTGTTTTTAAAATGTTAAGACTTGGCTGAAATGTTATTCTATAGAAACAGAACAGAAATGTCTTGTATCAGGTGTTTATTGTCCCTTTAATGTCTTGTAAATAAATAATAAATAACTTGCTCTATCTGCTTAAAGTGACAGTAAACACGGTGAGATGTTAATATTTTTTTTTTGTTATACATAAACAACTTTGCAATGTATTTTATCTGTTTATTCCCCACCCCCTTTTTATGTAATTTAGCTCTGAAAATTTAGCAATTTTTAATTCTCAGAACAAGAAATACACCTGCTGACTTCTGAAGGCTAACTCTGCTACAAATCGGTCCCTAATTGGCTTTATAAGATAATAACTGCAAAACAATACAGTTTTGCTAACTTTATGGCAGTGGTTAGCCTTGATGTCTGATTTGGCTGATATGTGAATAGAAATGGTTTGTAGTTACAAGGTGTTTATTGTCTCTTTAACATTTTTATACTGAACATTTTTATACTGGAGTCTCAGCTATTGAATAGCCTAAGTAAACACAGCCAGCAGAAGAAGTTACACTCTCAGTGGGGTGCAGGATAGTTAAGTAATAAAATGATAATTTTCCATTGTTCTCTCTATGTATTGAGCTTTATTTTTCCAGACAAATATAAGATAAAGAGGCATGTGTGTGTACACAAAGTGATAACATAATGAGATCTGATATTACCTGAAGCTCAACCCATTGTAATAGGCTGTGGTTTAAAAGCACAAAACAAGCTACTTTATATACACAAATAAACCTGAAAATGCAATTTCTCAAATATTTTATACTCTGCAGGTGGTATAACAAGTCATTGAAAATACATTAAAATAAAAACAATTTTACAGTGTACTGTCCCTTTAACTGAACTAGAAGCTCTCTGCGCACTTCGTGTTGCGCTCGTATTATAAGTTGAAAGTAAACTGTTTTCGTTCATGCGATAACCCGACTAGTGCAAAAAGCCGAACTCAGAATATCGCACAGGCCATAACCTATTCTCCCATAGAAGTCATTGAAGCAAAAAAAAAACACCCTAACCGCGCGCAAAATTGAAAAGTTTTTAAAATTGAATACTCTTTCTGAATCGAGAAAGAAACAAATTGATTTCATTTCCCTTTAAATACAGCAATTGCATAATCACAAACGCATCATAAAAAGACAATGCAAAAACTCTGAATTTTAAATGAGTAGTAGTTTTTTTCTAATATCAAAGTTAGTTAAATTTTCATCTGAATTCTAAAACTTTAATTTTTACTTTAGTGTTTGTTTAACCTGCACTGAACTCGCGACACAGTGATTGCTTGATCATCACATGAGCTCATTTATATCTGTCGCACACCAAAGGATAAACACACTCAAAAGAATTTTCAAAGGTTGTGTCCTTGACTGCAAAACATTGGAAAGATTGCTAATAAAATGAGTTTCAAATGTTATTTTGTATGCAGGTTTTTACAAAGCAATGCGTAATTACTGATATATATATATATATATATATATATATATATATATATATATATATATATATATATATATATATATATAATACATTTATTTTAATAGTTATTTAAAGGGACAGAGAAGTCCAAAATAAACTTTCATGATTCAAAAAGGGCATGTAATTTTAAACAACTTTGTAATTTACTTTTATTATCAATGTTGCTTTGTTCTTTTGGTATTCTTAGTTGAAAGCTAAACATAGGTAGGCTCATATGCTAATTTCTTAGACCTTGAAGGCCTCCTCCTGAATGCATGTTGACAGTTTTTCATCACTAGAGGGCGTTAGTTCATGTGTGTCATATAGATAACATTGAGCTCACGCACGTGAAGTTACCTAGGAGCACTGATTGGCTAAAATGCAAGTCTGTCAAAAGAACTGAAATAAGGGGGCAGTCTGCAGAGGCTTAGATACAAGGTAATCACAGAGGTAAAAAGTGTATTATTATAACTGTGTTGGTTATGCAGAACTGGGGAATGGGTAATAAAGGGATTATCTATCTTTTTAAACAGCAAAAATGCTGGTGTTGGCTGTCCCTTGAAATGCCTTTTTAAATTGTGACAAACCTTAGAGGCATTTGAAGTCAGAACTTCCTGAGCTTCTTAAAGGAGAAAAAATGATTCGGAAGCATAAGGTTTCCTGCTTTTGTATTTTGAAATCCTGACAATACTTTTTAAAGCGTAAGGAAAATGTCACTTTTCAGATATCTTTAGAACTGATTCCTAAGTGTCAATAAAACTTAACTTGAAAGATTTTGTTGCATCAGGGTTGAGTATTTATGTCAGTGTTATATTTATTTTTAGCACTGTTCCTTTGCTGAATAGATCTAATTTTTCTGTTCAGTCTATTATCTGTGTAACATATCAAAATAACAGTGGGATTGTTCCTATTGGACTTTGTATCTACTTACATAATTACTTAAATGTTTATTCTTTAGATGCAATGGATGACAGGGAAGGGAAGAATAGAATAGAAAAACTACAGCCACCATTTGCTTTATTTGGAAGAGTCAATCTGGGCTTTAGTCTACAGACAATAAGGCTATATATACACTGTCATAAAGTTAGTATAAAGTACATTGTTTTGCAGTTATTATCTGATAAAGACAAATAGTGACATATATGTAGCAGAGTTAGCCTTAAGAAGTCCACAGGGAGCATTTCATTTTTCTGAGAATTAGAAATTGAGGGACAGTATACATCAATGTTCATATAACTGCATGTAATATACACTACTATAAAGTTTAATATGCACAGACACTGATCTAAAAATCCAGTATAAAACCTTTTAAACACTTACTTAGAAGCTCCCAGTTTAGCACTGTTGATGAGGTAAGGCTGGGACACCCACTGAAAGGTACTGAGAACGCAGAAAGAGCAGACACTCGCCTGCTCCCCCTCCTCTGTATATGGAAAGACCCATTACATTAGGGTTGTCATATTGCCGCTTTACAGAAGGACACATATGAAAAATACATATGTCAGGGTTCTTATAATGAAACATTATTGAAACATTTCTTTAAAAAGCCCCTGACATATGTAGGTTCCATAAGTGTCCTTCTGTAAAGCAGCAATATGGCAACCCTACATTACTATACATTTTACAAACACCCCAGAGATGGGCTGTATAAACGGATCATCTACAAAACATTTATGCAAAGAAAATTTAGTGCACAGTGTTCCTTTAATTTTCACAGTGGAATTATATGAAAAGGGGTAAAATAAACTTATTTTATTACACATAATCATTTTACATTCAAATCTCAAGGTGTTTACTGTCCCTTCAAAAATACATAAAACTCCAAATAAAATTACATATAAAATATTTAATTATGCAAACTGAAAAAAAAAGCTTTGCAATTTATTTTAATTTATTTTGTCTGCTTTTTCTTGTAATTTACCTCTAAGTTTTTTTCTCACTGTCCCAAAAAAGGCTGCAGTCTATCTTACATGATTTATTTTTAAATTTTTTATTTTGTTAGAAAATAATGCATTGTTTTGCAGTCCCCTGACACATCCCTTTAAAAAAAAAACTCTTGAATGCTGTTTATTATTTTGTAGCTAGTCAAGGATTATTTTTTTATGATCTCCTGCACATGTCAACCAATCACTGTGTAAGATGTAGGAATATCAAGGTTCTGCATTCCATGGAACAAGATTGGAAACTATACAATTTCCAAAATTAAATTATAGGCAGAAGCAGGATTAATAAATACTGAATGTGCATTTTAAAGTGTTTTTTTATTATTTATAACTTAACTTTTTGTGAGGAATTACATTAAAGTATAGGGGTCGATTCATCAAAGGCTTTGCCAGCCTTCGCACCCCTATGACTGCAGGTTCTCACAAGAGAACCTGCAGTCCGTATTTATGAAGCAGCGGTCATCCCTGCTTCGCCCGACTGGGGAGATTGAACTCCTGCCTGTGCATGGGCAGGAGGCGGCGTTGCACAAGAGCGCAAAGTTGAGTTCTTGTGCAATGCTGAATTCCAGCAGCAAAATTCAGCCCACCAGAGGTGAGCTGCGATGGACAGGGGGCGCATATGTACGCCCCTGTCCACCGTAGTTTGATAAATCCACCCCACAATGTCCCTTTAAGTGGACAGTAAAGTAAACTTTCATGATTCAGATAGAACATACAATTTTAAACAACTTTCCAAATTACTTCTATTATCTAATTTGCTTGATTATCCTATTACTCTTTGTTGAAAAGCATATAGGTAGGCTCAGGAACAGCAATGCATTACTGGATGCTAGCTGCTAATTGGTGTCTGTATATATATATATATATATATATATATATATATATATATATATATATATATATATATACTGTATATATATGAGTGTGTTGTCATTGGCTCACCTGATGTGCTCAGCTAGCTCCCAGTACTGCACTACTGCTCCTGAGCCTACCTAGGTATGCTTTATGTCATTTTAAGTTACTCTTTAAAACTACACATGCTACCTCTACAAGGTAAAAACAAAACTGGATTTTCTACCATTCTAAAGCCATTTTGCTGCATGAGCAGATCTATTGCGTGCCCATCTGGCAGTAAGGGGTTAAAAAGAAGCTTGGAAACCTGTAATGGTTTATCATAGCAGGATCAGCGCCTTCATGCGGAGCACTGTCTTTGTGCGCTGGTGTCTTGGGCATGTGAGAGGAAATCTCCCCACTCAATAACATCCTCCTTCTAGTCTAGCTGAGCTACAGAACCAAAAACCCGAGCCCAGGAATTTCCTCCGGATCAGAAGTTATGCAATTCAGTGTCTACATTATGTAAACCCTCAAGACACAATTGATAAATAATAGTTTAAACAGTCAGTATTTAAAGTAAAAAGCAAAAAATCTCCATAAAGACTTCATAAAACGACAGATACAGGGCAGCAGGTAATGGGTCCTTCTATAAAGCTTTCAAGATTCAAACACGTTGTACAGAAACTTAAAAATGCACTTGTAATCATTGTGTTTATTACGTACAGCCACATGGTTAAAATAACAGGGAACCATGGGAGAGTAAAAACACTGTGTGTTACTGGCAACTAAAATGGCTAAATAATTGTGTGTTACTGGCATCCAAAGGGATCAAAACACTGCTAAGTTGTGGAAAACAAAATACATAAATAGAGAAGGGCACTGCTTTGAAGACTTTACTAAACCAGAAGATGATGTTTTAGCTTAGTCAATTCTTTTTTTTTTTTAAATAATTATTTATACAATTTCTCTTGTGATGACTACTACATATTATGTGTATATATATATAGAACATGACAGACATAGTTTAAAAGTGAAGGAAATTACTAGGTGACACACTAAGGCAGGCCTAGGGCAGCAGAAAAGCTACATCTGGCTAGCAGGGAGAGACTGGTCATGAGGAATTCAACAGTGCAGCAAATGCATTTTAGTGTAAAGTGTATTAAAGGGATAGTCTAGTCAAAATTAAACTTTTATAATTCAGAAAAATATTTTAAACAACTTTCTAGTTTATTCCTATTATCATTTTTTCTTTGTTTTCTTGGTATCTTTATTTAAAAAGTTGAAATGTAAGCTTATAAACCAGTGGCGTCACTAGGGTTGGTGTCACCCGGTGCGGTAAGTTATGGTGTCACCCCCCCCCCCCCAGAAAGCAGACACACACAAAAACACAGGCACACACACATACAAACACTCAGACACACTTAAAAACATACTCAGATGCACACACAAACACTCGGAAACACACTCAGACACACACACACACACACACAAAAACTCAGACACACACACACACACACACAAAAACTCAGACACACACACTTACAAAATATGTAAACTGCACTGCATTAATTATGAAGCTCATGCCTAGAGCTGCTCCCTGGCTCAGCAGAGCATCAAATGAAAGATAAACAGAGCACTCTAAAAATAAATCACTAAAGAAAAGGTTTAGGCGCAAACTATGAAAATTCTGCTCTCTGACTCTGTTCCAAGCCTGTCAGTGCACAGCCCCGGGCCGCGTGCCTACCGCTTCTTATGGCCAATCACCTCTGCACTCTGCCCACCCCCAGACCCCCGCCCGCCCTCCTACCTGTTCAGTGTGCACTTAGTGTACCGTAACCGTAATGGTTTGGTGGGCATCCTACGTGGCTCCTTCACTTTAGAGACAGTGTCAGACAGTCATGCGGTCAGGTGCCAGGCATCCCCTCATGATTTGCCAGTTCCCGTTTAGAGAGACAGCACAGCAGTGAGTGACTCCACTGCTCCCCATGTCACTGAGCAGTGAGCACAGATAGGCAGGCAGGTTTAGGCTAGCAGCGCAACTTTGCAAGCCCCACGGCATGCCCACAACATTCATAGCGAAATTGGGCAGGGGAGAAGCAAAGTACAAACAAGCAAAAGCAGCCGGGAAAACTATTTGTTGAAATTGCAGCACTGGCTCAAGGGGCAAAAAAATTGTGTGTCTACAACTTCCCCAGTCCCACCAATGTTCACAAATGCCAGCCCCTCTAATAAAAAAAAAATCTATGCACCTCAACATTGTATTTCTTTGAATTTCAACAAAATAAAAAAATAAAAAAAATAAAATTTTTTTTTTTTTTGGTGTCACCCCCTGGAGGGTGTCACCCGGGTGCGGCCCGCCCCCCCCCCCGCCCCCCCTAGTGACACCACTGTTATAAACCGGCTCATTTTTGGTTCAGCACCTGAGTAGCGCTTGCTGATCTGCAAGCTCTACCGAGGTTTTTTAAATAAAGATAAATTGAGTTTAAAAATTAAGTTCAATTTTGACTAGACTATCCCTTCAAAAAAAAAAAAAAAAAAAGCTTTAGCTTTTTCCCTACTTTTAATTGGTGTTGTATTCACATAGAGGTAAACGGTAGACATATCCCGTCTCAGACCAGGGAACCAATCAGCACTGGAGAAAGCAGAGATATTGGCACTGAATATGTATGTGATTCTGATCTTGGTGTTGTATTCACATAGAGGTAAACGGTAGACATATCCCGTCTCAGACCAGGGAACCAATCAGCACTAGAGAAAGCAGAGATAATGGCACTGAATATGTATGTGATTCTGATCTTGGTGTTGTATTCACATAGAGGTAAACGGTAGACATATCCCGTCTCAGACCAGGGAACCAATCAGCACTGGAGAAAGCAGAGATATTGGCACTGAATATGTATGTGATTCTGATCTTGGTGTTGAATTCACATAGAGGTAAACGGTAGACATATCCCGTCTCAGACCAGGGAACCAATCAGCACTGGAGAAAGCAGACATAATGGCACTGAATATGTATGTGATTCTGATCTTGGTGTTGTATTCACATAGAGGTAAACGGTAGACATATCCCGTCTCAGACCAGGGAACCAATCAGCACTGGAGAAATCAGAGATAATGGCACTGAATATGTATGTGATTCTGATCTTGGTGTTGTATTCACATAGAGGTAAACGGTAGACATATCTCGTATCAGACCAGGGAACCAATCAGCACTGGAGAAAGCAGAGATATTGGCACTGAATATGTATGTGATTCTGATCTTGGTGTTGTATTCACATAGAGGTAAACGGTAGACATATCTCGTCTTAGACCAGGGAACCAATCAGCACTGGAGAAAGCAGAGATAATGGCACTGAATATGTATGTGATTCTGATCTTGGTGTTGTATTCACATAGAGGTAAACGGTAGACATATCCCGTCTCAGACCAGGGAACCAATCAGCACTGGAGAAAGCAGAGATAATGGCACTGAATATGTATGTGATTCTGATCTTGGTGTTGTATTCACATAGAGGTAAACGGTAGACATATCTCGTCTCAGACCAGGGAACCAATCAGCACTGGAGACAGCAGAGATAATGGCACTGAATATGTATGTGATTCTGATCTTGGTGTTGTATTCACATAGAGCTAAACGATAGACATATCCCGTCTCAGACCAGGGAACCAATCAGCACTGGAGAAAGCAGAGATAATGGCACTGAATATGTTTTTGATTCTGATCTTGGTGTTGTATTCACATAGAGCTAAACGATAGACATATCCCGTCTCAGACCAGGGAACCAATCAGCACTGGAGAAAGCAGAGATATTGGCACTGAATATGTATGTGATTCTGATCTTGGTGTTGTATTCACATAGAGGTAAACGGTAGACATATCCCGTCTCAGACCAGGGAACCAATCAGCACTGGAGAAAGCAGAGATATTGGCACTGAATATGTATGTGATTCTGATCTTGGTGTTGTATTCACATAGAGGTAAATGGTAGACATATCCCGTCTCAGACCAGGGAACCAATCAGCACTGGAGAAAGCAGAGATAATGGCACTGAATATGTATGTGATTCTGATCTTGGTGTTGTATTCACATAGAGGTAAACGGTAGACATATCTCGTCTCAGACCAGGGAACCAATCAGCACTGGAGAAAGCAGAGATAATGGCACTGAATATGTATGTGATTCTGATCTTGGTGTTGTATTCACATAGAGGTAAACGGTAGACATATCCCGTCTCAGACCAGGGAACCAATCAGCACTGGAGAAAGCAGAGATATTGGCACTGAATATGTATGTGATTCTGATCTTGGTGTTGAGAAACAAAACATGTTATTTTGTAAATCAAGCCATTTGCCCCAACCCTGAATCTACCACCCTTCAGCTTGAGATCATGACCCTTTGTTCTTAAATGTGTCTTTTTATGAAAAATACTCATAGTGGCCGATTTAACAAATGCCTGTCCGACATGATCCACTCAGGGGATCATGTCCAACAGACATCACTGAATGCCGACAGGATACGCCTTCTGCATTTAGCATTGCACAAGCAGTTCTGGTGAACTGCTTGTGCAATGCCGCCGCTGCAGATTCGCGGCCGCTAGCAGGCGGTATCAATCAACACAATTGTATCTGATCAAGTTGATCGCTGTCCGCCGCTCAGAGCAGGTGGACGAGTTAAGGAGCAGCGGTCTTAAAGCCGCTGCTTTTTAACTCCTGTTTCCGGCGAGCCTAAAGGCTCGCGCGGAAACGAGGGGAGCAGTGGCCATTCGGCCCTTGTTAAATCGGCCCCATAGCCTCAACTTTACTAAGCTCCTTAATATAGTTGAAAGTTACTATCAGATCTCCTCTTTCCCTTCTCTCCTCAAAGCTATACATATTTAGGTTTATCCTTCTGAAGATATGGCCTCCAGAACTGTACACAATACTCAAGATGAGGCCTAACTAATGACCTATAAAGTGGCATAAGAGCCTTACTATTTCTGCTGCAAATACTTCTACCAATAAAACCAAGCATTCAACTGGCCTTACTTGCTGCATAATTGTTTACTACATTTTAAATCACAATAATCTCAAATCACATTCCTCATTTGTAACAATCAACAAAGTGGGATAAGTGTATCCTAACCACTTTAATTAAACTAAATAATGGATGTATATTCAAAATATCTATTTTAATAAAACATTGTGTCTACTCTCACTGTCAATATTTCTCTCAAACTGCTCTGTTTAATGTTAAAATGTAACCATTTTTGGCTCTAAAAAAACCCAATGCTGAATTGAGGGAAAAGATAAAAAAAAAAGAAATTCCCATAAATCTTTTTAAGGGCATATAATTGGCTGAATAGTTCATGTGCACAAAGCTAATTGATGTTAATTTATTAGTGGATGGGCTAAATATGCATTGAGGAAATTGTAAAAAAAAATAAAAAAAATAAATCTGTAATTTGGGTGCAGTTTCATATGACAGTCTGACAGGAGGTCTCTCTGATAAATAAGCCTTTGTTTTTTCCTGGCTGTCAGCTTTTATTATTTGTATTGTAATAAACACTTCTTCTTAAACCACCTCAGCCATTTCATTACTATGTACCTTGGGATTAGTGATCATGCAGCCTACGTAAGTTTATTGACATATTTTTATGGTCCGTGCGGTTTGCCAGTCACTTCTAGGAATAATTTGATAATTACTTTTCGTTAAATCCTTTCTAAAGGCAGGTGATTACATTAGATGCGAAAATAAAATGTTCCTGTGCTGTATAAACCTATGGAGGTTCATGCCTCCCTCTGTAGGGGTTGACTCTATCAGCCAATGAGCATGCATACTGCTGTATCTTTTATACACAGTTTTACAATTCTATCTAATTTCAGTAACATTTAGATAGACAGATTGTACATATCCTTTTTAAAAGTGAAATTATTTTTTTAGCATGTTTTATTGCTTTCCGCATACAGTAAAAGCTAGCTTGTGCAAGTCTGAAAGTTTAAAGGGACATAAAACCCAATTTTTTTCTATCATGATTCAGCTAGAGCATGTAATTGTAAGCAACTTTATAATTTACTCCTATTATGTTTTTTTCTTTCTTATCTTTATTTGAAATAGCAGAATGCTAAACTTAGGAGCCGGTGTTCTAAAGTAACATGTATACCATAGGAATGTGTATACTACATCACTTCCGGTGACGTGTAATCAGCTGTTGGAGGGGTGTGGCGCTCAATGCGCATGTGCAAGAGGCCCATCCTCCTCCAAACATCTGTTTAAAGGGACACTGTACCCAAATGTTTTCTTTTGTAATTCAGAAAGAGCATGCAATTTTAAGCAACTTTCTAATTTACTCCTATTATCAATTTTTCTTCGTTCTCTTGCTATCATTATTTGAAAAAGAAGGCATCTAAGTTTTTTTTTGGTTTCAGTACTCTGGACAGCACTTTTTTATTGGTGGATGAATTTATCCACCAATCAGCAAGGACAACCCAGGTTGTTCACCAAAAATGGGCCGGCATCTAAACTTACATTCTTGCATTTCAAATAAAGATACCAAGAGAATGAAGAAAATTTGATAATAGGAGTAAATTAGAAAGTTGCTTAAAATTTCATGCTCAATCTGAATCACGAAAGAAAATGTTTGGGTACAGTGTCCCTTTAAGGAGATTTACTAGCTAACAACGGGTCACAGGATTCTATGCACCGTACTTTGCAACGCGCATGCGCACACGGCCCTTCTCCGTGCGCCGCCGTGTTTGGAATTTTTTAATAAAGGCTAAATTTTTCTATGAAGTCCGGTGAATGCTTCAATATTTTATTCCGGTGGGGTGGGGTAGGGAAGGTGAGGGTGTGTGGTGTGGGTATCATGACAGTTGCACTATGCTGTCACATTTGTCACTGTCATGCATATAGTTTTTAGATCACTCAAATACACTCTAGAATCTAGAGTGTATTTGAGTGAGCTAAAAACTATGTGCATGACAGTCGCATATAGAGTCTAGATTATATTGAATAAAGCGACCGAAGTGCGCACGTGCACAGTGAAGGCTATTATGTGACGTGGTATACACATTCCTATGAGCACCTACACCCTGGGTAGTGCTTACTGATTGGTGGCCAAAAATTTGATTCATAATCAGCATACACCAAAGTTGTGCCTAATGTGAGTCCTCTAAATATGGTGGCTTCTTTTAGGTGCACGTCACAGGTAGTGACTTTGAGTATCAGAGTTTGTTACCAAGAAACAATACATAGGGCCCGATTAATTTATCGAAAGGTCTCTGGGCTGGCGAGATTCTATAAGAATACTGGCCAGTCCTTCTGTTTCCCTGGTGGAATTATCTAAACAGACTTTTTACCCTGAAAACAGAGTGTCTGGCTAAGGGGCGTATACTGCATTTTGATATGGGAATGAGATGCAGACATTACAAAAGTGCACAATAACATTAGTATTTTAAAAATCTTACAAAACAAATAATTGAACCATTCCCATATAAATATGCAGGAAATAAATTGTATACAATGTTGAAGGACACTGAAGTCTGTAGCTTATATTCCTGACTTTCTAGGAATGGCGAAAAGGTAAAAACAATTTTTGGAACTACATTTCAGAAAAATTATACAAAATAAATCTTAAGGCGTGTTTTCATTTTCTTTTGGAAATTACGTTTTATGCAGAATGTCCCTTTAAAAGTCCTGTCACTCATAAAGTAAAACAGCTTTTATTTCTAACTAGTGATAGGAGTTAGGGTAGGCGGAATAACAGTTAGTGTATCCCATATATTATAATAGGTAATAAAAATAATTTAAAGGGACACTGAACCCAAATTTTTCTTTCGTGATTCAAATAGAGCATGACATTTTAAGCAACTTTCTAATTTACTCCTATTATCAAATTTTCTTCATTCTCTTGATATCTTTATTTAAAATGCAAGAATGTAAGATGCCGGCCCATTTTTGGTGAACAACCTGGGTTGTTCTTTCTGATTGGTGGATACATTAGTCCACCAATAAAAAAGTGCTGTCCAGAGGTCTGAACCTAAAAAAAAAGCTTAGATGCCTTCTTTTTCAAATAAAGATAGCAAGAAAATGAAGACAAATTGACAATAGGAGTAAATTAGAGAGTTGCTTAAAACTGCATGCTCTATCTGATTCACAAAAGAAAAAAAATGGGTTCAGTGTCCCTTTAACATTTAACCGCATGACTGTCAAAAAGCACTTCAAAGCATTGTGTAGCAATGTGCTGCATCTTTTTCTGGCAGCTAAGAGGTTAAAAAGCCAGAGATGCACATCATCTCAATGTAAAGCTGGCATGATTAGTGAAGGGTTAATTTGTGTAAAGCAGACTCCAAAATATTATCCAGACCATTCCCATATGAGCCACTAACAATTCTCTTGTGGATGTCACACAGCAGTTGCTATAGCTACAGCCTAAAATGTCTGCTAGCGGGGTAGAAGGGGGTGCGTCTCAAGCGATAATCAATGTTAGGCCAGTAAATCCCTCGTGCTCACTTTGGCTACCTGAGGTTTGTTAAAACATTGACGTATGTAAAGCATCAACCACTGTTGTGTTAAATAAAAATCAGTATGTCTAGTAACAGTTAAATTCTACTTCTCTGTATCTGTATGGTTTTTTATTGGTTCCTGTATCTGTATGGTTTTTTATTGGTTCCAGTATCTGTATGGTTTTTTATTGGTTCCTGTATCTGTATGGTTTTTTATTGGTTCCTGTATCTGTATGGTTTTTTATTGGTTCCTGTATCTGTATGGTTTTTTATTGGTTCCTGCATCTGTATGGTTTTTTTATTGGTTCCTGTATCTGTATGGTTTTTTATTGGTTCCTGTATCTGTATGGTTTTTTATTGGTTCCTGCATCTGTATGGTTTTTTTATTGGTTCCTGCATCTGTATGTTTTTTTATTGGTTCCTGTATCTGTATGGTTTTTTATTGGTTCCTGCATCTGTATGTTTTTTTTATTGGTTCCTGTATCTGTATGGTTTTTTTTTTTATTGGTTCCTGTATCTGTATGGTTTTTTATTGGTTCCTGTATCTGTATGGTTTTTTTTTTTTTTGAAAATATTTTTTTATTGAAGTTAAGCATAAATCATCACAACAAGAACTCGCCATAAGGCCAAAGTTACAACAAAGAGAATAATACATTGTCTATACAGAGATATTATTGCGAAAGTATTATACACATACATTTCAAATCTGAATATGAAGATAGACAATATCTTAGGCGAGAGAAAATAGAACTTCATTTTATAATATCAGCGTATGAACTCCACATTCTAATAATATTTTACCTAGGACCAAACCATCAGCCTGTGGAGGTTTAGCATGAGTATCAGCCACTCTTGGGCTGAGATATATAGGGGGGAGGGGGATATTCAGCGGGTAAGCACCGCTATGCACATAGGGAACAGGGGTGGGGGGGTCGGAGCCATATATAAAAGTAAGTAGCATAGGGTACCTGATTTGGACATTGAGGTGCCCAATCGTAGAAATCGTATATTATTGAAGCTTATGGAAGTAAGTGGGGGAATTAACAAAATCTCCTGCAGATACATATAGACTGAGGAATAGGTGGGTTGCAGAGGGGTTGATCTAAGTTGCAGAATTTATGCGACTATATGAAATAGAGCAGATGTAATATTGTTTAGACTAGTAGCTGTTGTCTTGGGTATAATTATCTAGTTATTGGTATATGCCAAGATTTATGCGGTGTTGTGCAGTAAAAAAAAATAAACAGTACTGGGCATACCGTCTGTAGGAGAATAAAATTAGAGCTCTACTAATACTGTGTATATGTAGCAGTTTAGACCTACGAATATTAAGTATGCAAACCCCAATAAAAGAACTACAGTAGGCTAATATAAAGAAAAATAATAGTTATCATCAATATATGTCCTTCAGAAGGATCGAGTGATAGCATTCTGCGAATATATGCTTACATACACTGATAGTATCAGACTGAACCTCCTATACCTAAGAATAAGGTTTTGCAATATGAGATATAATAAATACAATCAGCAAACAAGGGATGCTGCAGCAGGAGGGTAAGAAATGAGAATTGATCTTGTGTAAAGATTGGTTACAAGGAAAAAAAAAAAAAAAAGGCATAACTTAGTAAAAACAGTTATTAGTAGGCTATATTAGTGAAAGTTAAAACTTCTGCTGTAAGTATCTTTCTATAATAACATTATGAACACATGATATTAAAACATGCACAGCTACCTTAAGGATAGCCTGGTATTTAAAACAGCTATATTAAGAAGCTATTCAGTTAATGTTATCCAAATAGAACAGTAAACAGAGGCAGGTGTAGTAGGGAAAGAAAACTAACTAGCATAAAACAAATGGGCAAAAGCATTACAAGAGAGCTGCAGAACAATTACCCGCCAGTGTGTACATATTTGATGGCATCAAACTTAAGAGTTATCATCAGTATATACCCTTCAGAAATAACAAGTGAATGCAGACTGTAAATAAATGCGTATATGCTCAGATAGTAGTAGAATTAACACTATCCAACCCCAGCTCTAAAGATACTAAGCACATATCCGGGATGACTAAAACAGAGTTTATGCTGAATGCGTTGGTGGTATAGGTTCATCCCAGGGAATGGGTGAATAACAGGTCTTGTGAACCCTAGTAATTTGTGGTATATGGGCTGCGTCTGAAATATACACTTATCTCAGTCTACCTAATGTTGGAAAAACATAGTATGTTACAGCATAAGTGACAGGTTTTATCAGGTAGCGTAGAGGCAATAACAGTTAAACAAACAGAACTTGGACTAGTTACTATACTGTAGATGCTTCAGCTAATACATGTTAGTCACTGAGGTGGTGTTCTCATTTCTGTACATACTTTAGCAACAGTGATGAATAGCAGAAGAATGTCATTAGCTAACAAACGGCTGGTGGGTTGCCAAACAATTATCTGGCTAAGCCCTTAAATCAGTCCCGCAGCTTCAGATATCTAATGGAAGCCCGGGTAGGAGTTTTATTCAGCCCACACCATCAACGTTAAACCGGGACTCATCTCGTAAGTAGCACAGCAGGAGCAGAATAGGAATCAATAGGAAACAAGGCATGCCCTGTACTAATGTAATCTGTCTGCTGATATTGACATATAGCAAGGAGACCCAATAAGTAAGTGTCCAGCTTCTCACCCTATAGCGACTCCCATGGTATCCCATTAGGACCGAGCAGGCATCTGAATTCTGAGACACTGTCAGGCAGACTGGACTTAGCATCGGTAGTGTTAGAGGGGTCCCATTTGTCACTAAGTCTCCATGTAGATCTTCTTGCAACGTCGGACAGCTAACCTCATCTGCCCTTGCTAGCAGCTGCTCATCTACAGCTACACCGCTCAGTTCACTTTCCTTTAAGGAGCCAAACTCTTCTGAGGTAAGGGAGGTCGAGGTATAGGCGGGTATAGGCGCTTGGATAATCGGCGCTATCATCTCCTCTTGTTGCGCTGCACTTGATCTCGGAAGCACCCGTGTAATATCCTTAGGCTCAGCCAATTCAGCAGCGGACATCTCCTCACTTCTCTGATCTCTCCTGATCACAGACCTCAGGCTGTGGAACTGAGATGTCATCTGGAGATCTAAGCTTTGCAGCATAGCTCTCAGTTCAAAATAACGATCCTCCATGGTGAGGCGTGAAAGTTGACGATGTATTGCTGACGAAATAAGCACTCAGCTGGAAGGTAACTTTTGCAAGATGGCGTTTCTCATAGCATGGCTTCCGTAAACCAGGTGTGCAAGACTTCAGGCTACCAAAGCAGTAAAATAGATTTTCGGAACTTGTGAGACGTTAAGCAGGAGCTAGATGTCTGTAAGAGGATAGTGGAGGTATTAAACGTATTTAGGGCATACATCCATAAGTTAATCCACTACCTCCATAGCTTTGGTAGGCCTCATAGGCCTGCGTGCAATCCAGATATAGAAGTCTAGTATGGTGAAAGGCTGGTATATAGATTCAGCAAAGTAACTTTCAAGTAGTGTAAAGACAGTCCTGCTTGGTCAGAAGTAAGTTTTTGGGGCAAATTACATTAAAAATGCTGCAATTTGCCGATGTTTTATAGAAGCCTCAGCAGGAGCTCTCTGAAATACGTCTCCTCTGCTTAGCTGTTGGCTCCGCCCCCATCTGTATGGTTTTTTATTGGTTCCTGTATTAGTATGTTTTTTTATTGGTTCCTGTATCTGTATGGTTTTTTATTGGTCCCTGTATTAGTATGGTTTTTTATTGGTTCCTGTATCTGTATGGTTTTTTATTGGTTCCTGTATCTGTATGTTTTTTTTATTGGTTCCTGTATCAGTATGGTTTTTTATTGGTTCCTGTATCTGTATGGTTTTTTATTGGTTCCTGTATCTGTATGTTTTTTTTATTGGTTCCTGTATCAGTATGGTTTTTTATTGGTTCCTGCATCTGTATGATTTTTTATTGGTTCCTGCATCTGTATGGTTTTTTATTGGTTCCTGTATCTGTATGGTTTTTTATTGGTTCCTGTATCTGTATGGTTTTTTATTGGTTCCTGCATCTGTATGGTTTTTTATTGGTTCCTGTATCTGTATGGTTTTTTATTGGTTCCTGTATTAGTATGGTTTTTTATTGGTTTCTGTATTAGTATGGTTTTTTATCGGTTCCTGTATTAGTATGTTTTTTTATTGGTTTCTGTATTAGTATGGTTTTTTTATTGGTTCCTGTATTAGTATGGTTTTTTTTATTGGTTCCTGTATCTGTATGGTTTTTTATCGGTTCCTGTATTAGTATGGTTTCTTATTGGTTCCTGTCTCTGTATGGTTTTTTATTGGTTCCTGTATCTGTATGTTTTTTTTATTGGTTCCTGCATTAGTATGTTTTTTTATTGGTTCCTGTATTAGTATGGTTTTTTATTGGTTCCTGTATTAGTATGTTTTTTTATTGGTTCCTGTATCTGTATGGTTTTTTATTGGTTCCTGTATCAGTATGGTTTTTTATTGGTTCCTGTATTAGTATGGCTTTTTATTGCTTCCTGTATCTGTATGGTTTTTTATTGGTTCCTGTATCTGTATGGTTTTTTATTGGTTCTTGTATTAGTATGGTTTTTTATTGGTTCCTGTATCTGTATGGTTTTTTATTGGTTCCTTTATCTGTATGGTTTTTTAATGGTTCCTGTATTAGTATGGTTTTTTTATTGGTTCCTGTATCTGTATGGTTTTTTATTGGTTCCTGTATCTGTATGGTTTTTTATTGGTTCCTGTATCTGTATGGTTTTTTATTGGTTCCTGTATCTGTATGATTTTTAATGGTTCCTGAATCTGTATGGTTTTTTATTGGTTCCTGTATCTGTATGGTTTTTTATTGGTTCCTGTATCTGTATGGTTTTTTATTGGTTTCTGTATTAGTATTTAAAATCTCTCATTCCTGTATTAGTATGGTTTTTTATTGGTTCCTGTATCTGTATGGTTTTTTATTGGTTCATGTATTAGTATGGTTTTTTATTGGTTCCTGTATCTGTATGGTTTTTTATTGGTTCCTGTATCTGTATGATTTTTAATGGTTCCTGAATCTGTATGGTTTTTTATTGGTTCCTGTATCTGTATGGTTTTTTATTGGTTCCTGTATCTGTATGGTTTTTTATTGGTTTCTGTATTAGTATTTAAAATCTCTCATTCCTGTATTAGTATGGTTTTTTATTGGTTCCTGTATCTGTATGGTTTTTTATTGGTTCATGTATTAGTATGGTTTTTTATTGGTTCCTGTATCTGTATGGTTTTTTTATTGGTTCCTGTATCTGTATGATTTTTAATGGTTCCTGAATCTGTATGGTTTTTTATTGGTTCCTGTATCTGTATGATTTTTAATGGTTCCTGAATCTGTATGGTTTTTTATCGGTTCCTGTATTAGTATGTTTTTTTATTGGTTTCTGTATTAGTATGTTTTTTTTTATTGGTTCCTGTATTAGTATGGTTTTTTTATTGGTTCCTGTATCTGTATGGTTTTTTATCGGTTCCTGTATTAGTATGGTTTTTTATTGGTTCCTGTATCTGTATGGTTTTTTATTGGTTCCTGTATCTGTATGGTTTTTTTATTGGTTCCTGTATTAGTATGGTTTTTTATTGGTTCCTGTATTAGTATGGTTTTTTATTGGTTCCTGTATCTGTATGGTTTTTTATTGGTTCCTGTATCAGTATGGTTTTTTATTGGTTCCTGTATTAGTATGGTTTTTTATTGCTTCCTGTATCTGTATGGTTTTTTATTGCTTCCTGTATCTGTATGGTTTTTTATTGGTTCCTGTATTAGTATGGTTTTTTATTGCTTCCTGTATCTGTATGGTTTTTTATTGGTTCCTGTATTAGTATGGTTTTTTATTGGTTCCTGTATCTGTATGGTTTTTTATTGGTTCCTGTATCTGTATGGTTTTTTATTGGTTCTTGTATTAGTATGGTTTTTTATTGGTTCCTGTATCTGTATGGTTTTTTATTGGTTCCTGTATTAGTATGGTTTTTTATTGGTTCCTGTATCTGTATGGTTTTTTATTGGTTCCTGTATCTGTATGGTTTTTTATTGGTTCCTTTATCTGTATGGTTTTTTATTGGTTCCTGTATTAGTATGGTTTTTTTATTGGTTCCTGTATCTGTATGGTTTTTTATTGGTTCCTGTATCTGTATGGTTTTTTATTGGTTCCTGTATCTGTATGGTTTTTTATTGGTTCCTGTATCTGTATGATTTTTAATGGTTCCTGAATCTGTATGGTTTTTTATTGGTTCCTGTATCTGTATGGTTTTTTATTGGTTCCTGTATCTGTATGGTTTTTTATTGGTTTCTGTATTAGTATTTAAAATCTCTCATTCCTGTATTAGTATGGTTTTTTATTGGTTCCTGTATCTGTATGGTTTTTTATTGGTTCATGTATTAGTATGGTTTTTTATTGGTTCCTGTATCTGTATGGTTTTTTATTGGTTCCTGTATCTGTATGATTTTTAATGGTTCCTGAATCTGTATGGTTTTTTATTGGTTCCTGTATCTGTATGGTTTTTTATTGGTTCCTGTATCTGTATGGTTTTTTATTGGTTTCTGTATTAGTATTTAAAATCTCTCATTCCTGTATTAGTATGGTTTTTTATTGGTTCCTGTATCTGTATGGTTTTTTATTGGTTCATGTATTAGTATGGTTTTTTATTGGTTCCTGTATCTGTATGGTTTTTTATTGGTTCCTGTATCTGTATGATTTTTAATGGTTCCTGAATCTGTATGGTTTTTTATTGGTTCCTGTATCTGTATGATTTTTAATGGTTCCTGAATCTGTATGGTTTTTTATCGGTTCCTGTATTAGTATGTTTTTTTATTGGTTTCTGTATTAGTATGTTTTTTTTTATTGGTTCCTGTATTAGTATGGTTTTTTTATTGGTTCCTGTATCTGTATGGTTTTTTATCGGTTCCTGTATTAGTATGGTTTTTTATTGGTTCCTGTATCTGTATGGTTTTTTATTGGTTCCTGTATCTGTATGGTTTTTTATTGGTTCCTGTATTAGTATGGTTTTTTATTGGTTCCTGTATTAGTATGGTTTTTTATTGGTTCCTGTATCTGTATGGTTTTTTATTGGTTCCTGTATCAGTATGGTTTTTTATTGGTTCCTGTATTAGTATGGTTTTTTATTGCTTCCTGTATCTGTATGGTTTTTTATTGCTTCCTGTATCTGTATGGTTTTTTATTGGTTTTTGTATTAGTATGGTTTTTTATGGCTTCCTGTATCTGTATGGTTTTTTATTGGTTCCTGTATTAGTATGGTTTTTTATTGGTTCCTGTATCTGTATGGTTTTTTATTGGTTCCTGTATCTGTATGGTTTTTTATTGGTTCCTTTATCTGTATGGTTTTTTATTGGTTCCTGTATTAGTATGGTTTTTTATTGGTTCCTGTATGGTTTTTTATTGGTTCCTGTATCTGTATGGTTTTTTTATTGGTTCCTGTATCTGTATGGTTTTTTATTGGTTCCTGTATCTGTATGATTTTTAATGGTTCCTGAATCTGTATGGTTTTTTATTGGTTCCTGTATCGGTATGGTTTTTTATTGGTTCCTGTATCTGTATGGTTTTTTATTGGTTTCTGTATTAGTATTTAAAATCTCTCATTCTCACCAGCAAACTAATATAAAGTCAGAATAGCGCCATTTAAAGGGACATTGTAGTTAACTTTTTATTTGTTTCATATAAAAGAGGGTAGGTCAAAATGTACTTAAAGGGACATGAAACACAATTGTTTTTTTTTCATGATTTAGGTAGAACATACAATTTAAAAAAACTTTCCAGTTTACTTCTATTATCAAATTTGCTTCCTTCTCTAGGTATCATTTGTTGAAGGAGCAGCAGTGCACTCCTGGATTCTAACTGAAAACATGGGTGAGCCAATGACAATAAATTCTTTGTTGCTCCAGAGATTACCTAGATAAACCTTTCAGCAAAGGATAAGGTTTAATCCCTTTGCAGGGGTTAGACACATATTTAAAGGGACAGTCAACACCAGAATTGTTGTTGTTTTAAAAGATAGATAATCCCTTAAAGGGACACTGAACCCAAATGTTTTCTTTTTTTATTCAAATAGAGCATGCAATTTTAAGCAACTTTCTAATTTACTCCTATTATCAAATTTTCTTCATTCTCTTGCTATCTTTTTATTTTTTTATTTGAAATGCAAGAATGTAAGTTTAGATGCCGGCCCATTTTTTGTGAACAACCTGGGTTGTTCTTGCTGATTGGTGGATAAATTCATCCACCAATAAAAAAAGTGCTATCCAGAGTCTGAACCAAAAAAGAAGCTTAGAGGCCCTCTTTTTCAAATAAAGATAGCAAGTGAACAAAGAAAAATTGATAATATGAGTAAATTAGAAAGTTGCTTAAAATTGCATGCTCTATCTGAATCACAAGAGAAAAAATGTGGGTTCAGTGTCCCTTTAATTACGCATTCCCCAGTTTTGCAGAAGCAACAGTTATAATAAAACACGTTTTACCTGTGTAATTACCTTGTATCTAAGCCTCTGCAGACTGCCCCTTATTTCAGTTCTTTTGTCAGACTTGCATTTTAGCCAATCAATGCTCACTCCTCTGTAAATTCACATGCATGAACTCAGTTATCTACATGAAACAAATGAACTAATGCACTCTAGTGGTGAAAAACTGTCAAAATGCATTTAGATTAGGGACGGCCTTCAAGGTCTAAGAAATTAGCATATGAATCTCTTCGGTTTAACTTTCAACTAAGAATACCAAGAGAACAAAGCAAAATTGGTGATAAAAGTAAATTGGAAAGTTGTTTAAAATTACATGCCCTATTTGAATAATGAAAGTTTTTTTTGGACTTGACTGTCCCCTGCAAACAACAGTGCAAAAACCGGTCAGAGTATTTTCTTTTTGCATGCTTATGTCCCTTTAAAGGGATTAACAGTAAATAATTTTGTATGTAATTTTAACCAAAAATGAGACACAATCACATTTTATTTTCAGATGTTTTCTTTAGTGAGAGTATAAAGGACTGACCCTTGGCCCCTGTCCAATCCCATCATTAGTGACTGACCCTTGGCCCCTGTCCAATCCCATCATTAGTGACTGACCCTCCAGATAAAACATTAGGTGATCAGATCAGGGGTGGAACTACCATTGGTGCAGCAGGTGTTGCAAGTACTGGGGGGTCCATAGAAGATGGTCTCTACATAGACGTGTGCAGAATGTGTACAATCCTAATGCAGCAAAGCCTTTTATTTGTGCATGTTACAGATCGTTCCTGGGACACTGAATACATTTCATGCACCTCCCTCTAATTATGGTTGCTTCCATATGGAATTTAGGTTACACTGCAGATATCTAAAGGAGAGTTGCTAAACATATGCAAACAGGTCAGCACTGGAATATAGTGAAAGATAGATTTTAACATTGCAGCACCCATTACTAGAGGAAGGCATGGAATAACCCTATAAAATGTATAGTGTTTAATGTCCCTTTAAGTTCTACTGTTGCTTTCTGTCACATGATTTTGTGCTAAAATTCCTTTCTAGGCATAGGCAAGAAACTTACTGGTGCTAGTTCATGTGTCTCCTAGCAACCACTTACAAAGGTAACGCTTCTCCTGTGCCTTCCTGTAGAGACCACAGCCCTCCTTGTGGGTCTGTGATAAGTAATGGACACTGCACGAATTTAAAAAAAGACATAAAAAGGTAAAATCCTTTTAAAATGATGAATGATACATATTCCAATAATTTCTATTAAAAGGATACTAAACCCATTTTTTTTTCCTTTAAAGGGATAGTAAAGTCCAAATTAAACTTTCATGAATTAGATAAGGCATGCATTTTAAAACAACTTTCTAGTTTTATTTTATCATCAATTATGCTTTGTTCTCTTGTTATTCTTAGTTGAAGGCTAATACTAGGTAGGCTGATATGCTAATTTCTAAGCCCTTGAGGCCGCCTCTAGTTTGAATGCATTTGACAGTTTTTCACAGCTAGAGGGCGTTAGTTCATGTGTTTCATATAGATAACATTGTGCACATGCAGGTGAAGTTATTTAAGAGTCAGCACTAATTGCCTGAAATGCAAGTCTGTCAAAAGATCTGAGATAAGGAGGCAGTCAGCAGAAGGTTAGATACAAGGTAATTACAGCGGTAAGAAGTATATTTCTATAACAGTGTTGGTTATGCAAAACTGCGGAATGCCATTTTAAACTACTTTCTAATTTACTCCTATTATCATTTTTTCTTCGTTCTTTTGCAATCTGTATTTAAAAAGCAAGAATGTAAAGCTTAGGAACCGGCCCATTTTTGGTTCATAACCTGGGTTATGCTTATTTGTGGCTAAATGTAGCCACCAATAAGCAAGCACTATCCAGGGTGCTGAACCTAAAATATTATTTATTATTTATTTATTTATAAAATATTTTACCAGGAAAGATACATTAAGATTTCTCTCGTTTTCTGGGTCCACAAAACATTGCATTGATACAATAGGGTACAATGAAATACAAAAACAATAATAATACACAATAGATGCAAACATTTAACATAGAGCAGGTAGGAAATATATAATCAACCATGACAGGTGCATTCTGTTTTGAGATATGTAGAGAGGGATCTCTTAAAGGATTTTAGGCTTGGGGAAGGTTTGAAAGTGTGAGGGAGGTCGTTCCATAATTGTGGTGCTCTGTAGGAAAAGGAGGATCGAGCTGCTTTCTTTTTGCATTGAGGCAAGCTAAATAATGTGCTGGAACTGGTTTGGAGGCTATAGGAGGTGGGAATAGCCGGGGAGAGCGTTCTGCTCAGGTAGGGTGGGAGCTTCCCAGAAAAGCTCTTAAACACAAGGCAGGAAAGATGGAGGGTGCGTCTGGATTCGAGCGACAGCCAGTTTAGTTCTTTTAGCATGTCGCAATGGTGGGTCCTGTAGTTATACAATGTATTAAGTTTATTAAGGTGAGTTTGCGGTGCAGGTGCATATACCACATCCCCATAATCCATGATTGGCATCAGCATTTGCTGTACAATCTTTTTCCTTTACTGTAGGGTTGAGGCAGGATTTGTTTCTGTACAGGGCACCTAGTTTTGGATAAAGTTTTGATGCAAGTTTTTCTATGTGGAGGCCAAAAGATAGATTGGGGTCTAACAACATACCCAAGTATTTGAAAGAGTACTCTGCGGTCAGTGTGCAATTTGATTTTGTTTTTGATTGCACAGATGGGAATTTTGTAGTTTGTGTAATTTAGGTACCATTCCAAAGATAATTGTGACAGTTTTGTCAGTGTTTAGGAAGAGTTTGTTTTTTGAGATCCACTTTTCTACCTCTGTGAACTGGTCTTGGAGCACTGCTTCAAGCTGCGGCAGATCGGAATTGTTTGCATAGATTACTGTATCATCTGCGTACATGTGTACAGTTGAGGATTTGCAGACATTAGGCAGATCATTTTGTAAATAATGTGAATAGTAGGGTGCCGAGAATGGAACCTTGGGGAACACCACACGTGACTGGGAGAGGGAGGGAGTCGCTGTTAGAAATGGAGACATATTGTGATCGATCCGATACATATGATCAAAACGAGGTTAGCAGACGATCAGCAATACCTGAGTTTTTTAGTTTGAGCAGTAGTATGTCATGGTCTACTGTGTCAAAGGCCTTTGCAAAATCAAAGAAAATAGCTCCAGTTAGGTTTCCTTGTTTCATGCCAGTTTGGATGTCGTTGCAAACTTTTAGGAGGGCAGTTGTAGTGGAGTGATTCGGGCAAAAACCTGATTGATCAGGGGTCAGATAGTTAGATTGTTGGTAATACTCACATAATTGCGTAAGGATGCATTTTTCTAAGATTTTTGACAATACTGGGAGCAATAATATTGGGCAATAGTTAGAAACCAAGGTTATCTCCCCACTTTTATAGATAGGCACTGCTCTTGCAGTTTTCCAAAGTTTGGGTATGTATCCAGACACCAAGGATTCGTTAATTAGGGTTGTGACAGGTTTAGCAATTGCTGGCGCACTGAGCTTCAACAGCATTGCTGGGATTTGATCAGGTCCAGACTGCTTTTTTATTTTTAGATTATTAAGGTGTTTCTTAATGACATTGATGGGTAAAGGTCTAAAATGGAACTTCTCTATATTGGGTCTTTGCTGATTTAGTGAGGCCTGATCCACATTTGTAGTTTCAGGATGTGTGTCATTTATTAGTTTGTCAATCAGGGTGGTGGAGCATCCGACAAAATAATT